>NW_014577314.1:412963-424047 GCF_000485595.1 Priapulus caudatus | reverse complement strand
GAAGAGAGATGACAGTTAGATAAGAGTGCCGGAGTCTAGCTCTTGCAGCTCGTGACAGCGATCTTAGGCCCGCCTGAATGGATCGATAACTGATGTGACCTATTTTACCTCATGGAGCAAGCAACACTACATTGAAGACCGCGAGAATAGCGCAGAGAGAGAAAGGGACGGACGAGAGAGAGCGCGCAAAGAGATGGCCGCGTGGGACGCCGTAGCACGACGGAGAAGCATGAGATGCGCGCTCAGCGGGGGCGGGCACTGGGGGGCTAATTTCGTGGCCGGGGGGCGCTGTGAGAAGCAAAAGAGCAGACAGAGACTTTCCGCGAGAGAGAGAGAGAGAGTCGACAAAGCGCGGAGAGCATCGCCACCGCAGAGCAGAAAGAGAACGAGGAGAGAGAGAGGAGAGAGAGAAGAGAGAACGCGAGGAGAGGAGACCGTGAAACCGCGCGCACCAACGACCCCAAAAACACACCCAACAACAAGTTCCGTCTGCCGAACAGGCGCGGGTTCGGCGCGGCGGCGCGGGAGCAGGAAACAGTCATTCATCGTCACAACCCCCCCTCCCCCCAACGCCGCCGCCCCGCCGTCGGCCGCAAGCTATTACCGCAGCGCCATTGACGTCGGCCAGCACGTCGGCATGTTCCGCCGACGACACTTCGGGTACACCTCGTCACTATACTAGCTCTACATCTACGCACCGATCATTATCATGTTTAGTCAGGACTTAGATATAAAAGACGTATCTCTATTATCAATGACTCATTATTAAGAGACCTCATCTTTCTATATCTACTCCTGATGTTGTGTATGTATGCCTACTATACACGCCGTCATGGACATTCGCGCCGCCTGGGAGAAAAGCAGGCCAGGGCGGGCCGCTTGCTTCTCTCCCCGCATCTTACTCCATCCTCCTCCTCCTACCTCCTCCTGCCTCCTCCCTCCTCCTCCCTCCTCCTCCTCCGCGTCAGCGGCCACAAATGCATTCTTAAATAAAAAATCTTTAATTTATAATTTAAATTTTAAATTTAAATTTTTTTATTAAAAAGAAATCTTCGCGCCATCGCTCGTGATTATTTTTGCGGAGGTGCCATCACTCTCTTTCTAGTTTTCTCTCTTTTCATCTCTCCTCTCTCTCTCTCTCTCTCTCTCTTTGTCCCTGGAGATAGTCTCTCTGGTTGCTCGCGCCTCTTTCTCTGCGCGCTCTCTCTCTCTCTCTCCGTCGCGCTCGCCTCTCTCTCTCTCTCTCTCCCTCTCTCTCTCTCTCTTTCTCTCTCTCTCTTTATCTGCTCCCTGGAGATGTCTCTCTGTTGCGCGCATCTTTCGCGCGCGCGTCTCTCTCTTCTCTCGTTCGCGCTCTCTCTCTTTCTCTCTCTGTCCTGCGCTCTCTCTCTCTCTTCTCTCTCTCTCTCTCTTCCTCTCTGTCTCGTCTCTCTCTCTGTCTCGTCGCTGCTCTCTCCTTTTCCGGCGTCTCGCTCTCTCTATCTCGATCTCTCTCTCTCTATCTGTGTCTGTCTCGCTCTCTCTCTCTCTCTATCTGTGTCTGTCTCGCTCTCTCTCTTTCTCTCTGCCTGTCTCTCTCGGAGCATCTCTGTATAAACACGTTGTGACGTTGACGGCGATACCGACCCAATATGGCGGCCACTATACGCGCATCAAACTGCATGCAGTGCCCCTTCGTACACTCAGGATACCACTGCCACAATGCTAGCACTATTTTTAAAGTGGGCGGAGCTCCGGGGAAATCCAGCGAATGGAGATTCGTAAACAGCGTATGATTTGAAAGAGGTAACTGGGCGCACAATCCGCGTACTATTTCGTATCACTATTTTATCAAACTTTTTCATGAAATAACGGTCGGATTTTTAATATCTTTGCAACTTTTATTAGTCCAAATCTTATTACATAGGATACGAGTAACGTGGCTGCTGTAAAACTTGTAGTAAAAAAGCGTTGCAAATTGTAACGGAAATCTACGTGAATTGAGTCAGAGCGAGAGCGCCATATGTCGTGGAGTTTATACGCGCATACCCAGCCGCCATATTGGTCGATGACGTCACCGTAGTGAAAAGTTGTATTATCATTGTTTTACAATTAGATTCTTGATTTTTGTCGTAGGTCCGTGAAAAGAAAGATGGCGGAATAGGACAAAATGAAGTCATGACTGTCGGAAAATGCGACCGGAAAGGATTTGTGGTGGATAGCATTTTTGGCCTTAAACAGGCCAAACGTTTAGGCACGTTCTACATTATGTCCGAGGAAAGAAAGAAAACGAAGAGGACGATGAAGAAGACGACATTGAGAAAAAAGACGGAAGGGGCGGAAAGGTTAGGACCAACACAAGAACAAGCAGAAAAATAAACAGAAAAGGAACTCTTAAAAGTAGGAGCTGAAGAAGAAGAAGAAGAAGAAGATCAAAAGGAAGGAGAAAAGATAGAAGAGAGACGACGACTAAGAACACAACCACGAAATCCAAGGAGGAGAAAGAGAAACAAAAAAGAAGGAGAAGAAATAGGAAGAACAGAGAACGGCGAGAACACAAGAAGGAGACGACGACGGAGTAGAAGCAAAAAAATATTTTTTTATAGCGTGTTGTTTTGCCGCCTTTTCCCTCATTCACAGTTAGGCAATACACAAGTATATAACATCGTTACGCAGGTGAGACATAATCTGTTCTGATTACGAAATCTGAAAATGATAAAAAATGGATCAGCAGCAGCATTTTAATTCGTGGGACAGGCGTGGCACTGTTACGGAAGATTGTTGTCGGCAGTTCCAGGCAGCGGTCCGGGGATTACTACTGCGCCGCGCGCATCCAGCGGGAACTTACGGAACTACGGATTTCGACAACAGGCCCGCTCTGTCGTCCTTGAAGCATGGCGAATGAACCGCAAGGTGTTATTGCTGAACTGGATTCTTATTCAAGGCCGATCGAGCCTAATCGTGATCTGTTTATTGATGTTAGCGACCACATCTCTGTGCCATGCGGGCTCAAAAATTTGATGACTCAACTGTGTAACGATGAGCGACGGGCGCAGCTCTTGATCGACGTCCATACTGTGGCAGGGGTTGGTCTGAGACAAGGCTTTCACGCATAATCGTAAATAACCCTAGCGTGATATTTTTGGTCACTTAAGCCCGGCGCACACGTGAGTTATTTTACTCAAGTAAAATGACGCATGAGTCAAATTACTCACGAAAAATCGCCGCACACGGTGCAGTAAAATGGGACTATGCCGTCATTTTTTTACCTTGATTAAAAACTCAACTCACGTGGGCGCCGGGACTTAGATGACCAAAATATCACGCTAGGTTATTACGCGATTATTAGCTTAAGCTTGTTTTTTTAATTTTGGCTAATCTAGAGGCAGCTTGCCCCCTCCCCCACCCCTTGCCCCACCCACAAGCTTAGGGGCGCCTAGAGACACCTCTGCGCAAGTCATGTTTGTACCTTTCAGAGCGTGATTTAGTTTTTTAATTGACGTTTACAACCTCTCGCCGTACCTTTGCGGTTTTCAAATTCGCAATCAATTTCTTTTAACGGTGCTAATTTATGTGCACCTTTTCGGGGGTCTGATTCTCCTCGTTCGTACATTATATTTACACTATTAGTTTATCGTTATCAGACGAAAAAAATCGGTTTGTATACTCTCGCAACATAGGTGTGATGAACCTACTTGGGCTCTGAAACAGATAACGTCTGAATCAGATAAAATATTTGTTTAATTTAAATAGCTGTACAAACGAACACGCCCAGTTGCACGTAAAGTCATACAGCGACATGTTTGCAAGTGACCGCAATTCTTAGGCACCTTTCGGGGTACTTTTAGTTTGCGCCGTCACCTATATTTCATGCATTTCTGTTTATTTGAATAGTTTCAATGAGTTTAATCTGTAGATTTAACGTGCAGATTTGAACTGCAACCAATGATTGTGATGACATTGTTTGTGGAGACAGAGTCTTTAGGCGATATTTTCTAAGCTGCGTAGTTAGACAGTCAATTTATATACGAGATAAAACACACATCAACAGCATCAGAAGCAGCAGCAGTAGCAACAGCGGGGCGGCGGCAGCAGCAGCAGCGAGCAACAGCAGCAGATTGCAGCAGCATGGCAGCAGCAGCAGCACGCGAGCAGTAGCAGTTGGAGCAGCTAGCAGTAGCAGAGCAGCAGCGAGCGCAGCAGCAGTAGCAGTAGGCACAGCAGGCACAGACAGTGGCATGTAGCGCGGCAGTAGCCGTAGTACAGGCAGGAAGAGGCAGGCATTCACCCCCCCCCCCCCCCCCCACCCCCCCCCCCCCCCCCCCCCCCCCCCCCCCCCCCCCCCCCCTCATCATCGATACCAAATTATCCCAATCTCATAACTCTGACATATGAATAATTGCTCCATAATTATTATTGCCATGAATTATAGCGGGCTTTCGTATAATATATAATACATAAATGACGAGTCATATAATAGACAACATTAAGGCTATACAATGCACAATGAATTACAGTATATATAGATGATGACAGCATATAATAGACGAATTAAGGTATACAATGCATAGAAATTAAGTACTATAATTAAATGAATGACACAATATAATTAGACATAAATTAGAATATCATGTAAAATTGCCATTTATAGTTATAATAGACATTAGACTCTTTCTTCGAGGTCACTATACCGACCCTATGCCACTGCCACACACCAAGGGCAGCGGTGAGTTGAACCTAAAAATATACATGGTATGACAGTATTAGAATCATTGATGCATTGTCGTGTCATATTCATAATGATCGTATTTATGCATTTCTAATGCGGCTATGTGATACGGTTAGCAGTGTTTACAAGTTTTAGAGCGTTGTGGAGACGAGCCATGTGGCACACGTCCGCCTATCAGTACAACAGCACCGTCATTCGACGTTTGACTTGCTATAATCTAGGGCAATGTATTCCGTTCTTTCTTTCTCTTTCTCTTATTTCTCTCTCGTGCGCGGCATCGCTGGGTCATCTCTCTCTCTCCTCTCTCTACATCTCTACTCTCTCCTCTCTCTCTCCTATCTCTCTCTCTTCTCCCGCCTCGGCTCTCTGCTCTCTGCTCTCTGTCTCTCTCTCGCTCGCCGACGGCACAGCAGCCGCACACACACACAACACCACACACACACTCGCACGCTCGCACGCAACGCACGTGCACCACGCACTCATCACGTCGCCGGATCGCACTTAATCGACGCACACGCCGCGCACGCACAGCACGCACGCACGGCACTCACGACGCGCCCCGATCGCGACGCACTCACTCACGCAAGACTCACGACCGCACTCACGTCACCACTCGGCGCGGCGCAGGCCGCATACACTCACACACGCGCCCGCCCGCACACAGCCACTCAGCGGGGCACGCAACGCACCGCCGCACGCACTCACACACTGGCCGATCGCATCGCACTCACTCACGCACACGCACGAAACGCACTCACTCCGCACTCTCAGCGCTCGCGGCGACGCTACACTCACACACGCTGCCGCCGCCACACCACTCACACCGGGCACGCACGCCGCACGCACGGCTACGTACGGTCACGCGGCCACCCGGTCACGTACGCGCGCAATACGTATACGCAACTTCGCCTCCGTTATATTCCTCCCGCCGGCGCACTACTTGCGGAACGACTTTTATCTCGATTGTTTCGTGCCGCCGCAGCTCAATGTAGATGCATGCGACGTACCATTCCTGCCGTACGCCAACGATTGTTGGTTACACGGCTGCTTTTCTGTTTGCCAGTTGTCATCCAAATATATGTGTTGTGTGTAACACACACGCTACGTACGATACGTATACGCACGAACAACATCACCACGTACTCACGCACGCATGGCACGCGCGCACCACACACACACACAAGGGCCACGTCACGAACGCCTACACACACGCGCACGCACGACAACGCACGCATGCAATCGTGCGCGCACGACGCATGCCGCATGGCAGCCCATCACACGCACGCTATGCACTGCCACGCCACACGCGCGTACAGAATCACAGACGCACGCCAACACATACAAGCGCACGTACGCACGCATGCACGCATAGACACACGGACACAGGCCCGAGCGCAGGCACAACACCATTTGTAGGGAGAGGAACGTACACGCAACACGTACGCTCCGGATGGCACTGCACGCATACGCACAGACACGCACGCGCACGCGCACACATATATACGCACACGATATGCACACCACACGCACACCACACGCTCACTCGCACACGCCACACACACTCGCCACACGCACACGCACACAGCACACGCACAACGCACTCGCACACGCACAGACGCACACGCCACACGCCACACGACACACCGCACATCGCACATGGCACAGCACACGCACACATACCACCACACGGCACACGCCGCACACGCACACGGCGCTCGCGCGCGCCACGGCACATGCAACGCACACCGCACACGCACCACACCACACATACACACACGGATGCCAGTACCGCACGCACACACACACGCCACACGCCCACGCACCCGCACACACACCACTACGCGCGCGCACATTATCCGATCACGCGAGTGGATACAAAAAAACCGCTTAATTGGGTTCAACACAGCTACCGCCACAACGCAAAACTGAAAAATACGTGTCCGCTGCTAAGGTGTGTGTGTGTGTGTGTGTGTGTGTGTGTGTGTGTGTGTGTGTGTGTGTGTGTGTGTGTGTGTGTGTGTGTGTGTGGTGAGGTATAGATAGGGAGCTGGAACAGTGAGTGTGGTGGTGGTCGGGGCGGGGGGGGGGCGACACGTTGATGCGCACGTGACGTCACAGATGCATGATCTCTGAACTAGCCGCCACACACACGCCGCGTGTGTCTCCGCGTGCGTCAGCTTCCGTGACGTCACGGTCGTGCATACATTAACCTGTTTCGGGTCTCACCGCGATATATAAATGCTGGTCTCGGCGCGGCGATGGCATCCTCAGAGGCGAGTCAAGAAGAACCCTGGACAGGAGACCACCGCATATCAACCACCACCACCAGCACCGCTACTACCACACACAGTCGACGCAAGCATCAGTAAGGAACATTCTTATACTCGCATCGTGCCGAACGCCGGGAACGACTGCCACCGTACACCACTTACACGCACACGTATACGCACCCACGCACACACACGCACGCACACACACGCACACATACACTTTCACGCACGCACACATACACTCACACGCACACACACACACACTCACACTCACACGAGATGGCGCTGCTAGAGCTGCTAGCCGACGTCGGTTTCGAGTACTGCATCTCCGTCTCGCTCATTCTCGTCGTCGTCTATCTGCTGAGCCAGCTACGCGGCGTCGTCGTCGCCGTCGGCACCGCGCGCGAGCACCGCCTGCCGCCCGGACCGTTCGCTCTACCCTGGGTCGGCTCGATTCCATTCATTGGCGATATGCCTCACGTCGCCTTCATGCGCTGGGCGACGACCTACGGAAGCGTCGTCGGCGTGCAGCTGGGAGCGGAGCGCGTCGTCGTTTTGAACGACAGCGATGCCGTCCGCGACGCCCTCGTCAAGCAAGCCGACGTCTTCGACGGCCGACCGCAACTCTACGTGTTTGAGAAGCTGAACGCAGGCAGAGGTGAGTCCGTGATTGCTGATCGGGGGAGGTAGAGAAAGGATCGGGGGAGGCGAAGGAAGGATCGGGGAAGGTGGAAGAATGATCGGGGGAGGTGGAGGAAGGATCGGGGGAGGAGGAGGAAGGATCGGGGGAGAGGGAGGAAGGATCGGGGGAGGGGAAGGAAGAATCGGAGGAGGAAGGATCAGGGGAGGTAGGATGAAGGATCGGGGGAGAGGGAGGAAGGATCGGGGGAGGAAGGATTGGGAGAGGGGGAGGAAGGATTGGGGATGGGAGGGGAGAGAATGGGAGAAGGTAGTAGCGGAGAAAGTTACAAAAACGCGGTCAATATTTTACTAAAAGATTACTATGAATCGGGCCAGGATTTAGAGAAATCATCGTAGTCTCATCAGCGTAACGAGCGAATATGGCCGCCGGAGGCGGCCATTTTGCGAGTGTTATTAGTCTGAGGTTTTTGTTCATGAGGTGAGTCCGTAAATGCGCTCAGAAAATCTGGGAGGGAGTGGAAGGGAGGAAGGGTGAGTATTAGTATAATTGGGAGAAGGTAGTAGCGGAGAAGATCTTACGTGCGGAGACTTGAACCCGGTCATTGAGTCCGTAAATTCGGAATTCGGATCGCGGGAGGGGAGGGGGAGGGGACGGGGATGGGAGGGGGAGGGAAAGGGAAGGAGGAAAGGGAGAAGGTAGTAAGCGGAGAAGGTTTTCACGTGTGCAGACTTGAACCCGGTCATTTTGCGATCAATCCCTCACTCCGGAGAATTTCTCTCTCGTTCAGAATCGACTCCGGTGTGTACGCGCGTTAGGCGTTAGGCGTTCTACTCGGCGCTTCGGAATTATGGCCAGGCGAGTATATGCATAGTCGGGGCGTGTGACAGATATCGGTGCGTGCGTGCATGGCGTAGCGCTGTTAAAGTCTGTCTGCACGCGGATGTACTACAGTCACGCGTATGGCCGTCGATCTCGACGGACCTTTGTTCCCTTTCGGCCATCTCGACGGACCTTTGTTCCCCTTCGTCCACCTCAACTTTCGTCCACTTCTCCGCGGACCTTTGTTGCCTTTCGGCCATTGACCATTAGCGATGTCATGCATCAACGCTACGTGTTTTCTGAGTGGTCATTTATCATGCTTAAACGCAGCAAGGTCGTGGTCATTACATGGCTCAGAGAGAGAGAGAGAGAGAGAGAGAGAGAGAGAGAGAGAGAGAGAGAGAGAGAGAGAGAGAGAGAGTGGTGCACTCGGACGTGCGGTTACGGCGCGACGTCGCGAGCAAAAAAAAAACACGCGCGCAAACAAACATTTGTGTAAACCGGAGGATCGCGTTAGCAGAAAGCACTGGAAGAAAACCAAGTCAAGATACACAATTATGTGCTGTTGTAAAATTGTAATGTTGTTGTAATGTTGCCCTAATCAGTATCTGTGGCTGCAGCGAGAGAAAGAGAGATCGGGCGGGAGTGAGTAAAGTGATGGGGGTCAGTCCACTCGCTTATCTCGCTATATCGGACTTACGGCTCAACCTTAGATGATCGGCACTGCACTAACCTAACCAACTTACCAGCGACGCGGCTTTTTGGTCAGGGTTAGATATGGCCACCGCAGGTAGAGGGAACATAGGGAGAGTTGAAAGCACTCTTAATGTGACCTTTAGCCCGTTCGTTTGCACCTGGCAGTGAAGAAGAGGGAGAATGGCAGGGAAATGGGTGTGTGTGTTTGCTCGTTGGTATATAGTTCACACGACGCTATTCTTTACCTCGAGTGAAAAAAAAACAGGTGACAAGTGCCGGCACACTTACTAGTAAGCGTGTTTGCGTTCGTTAGTCTGCATTTTACGTATCAGTGTTGTTTGTCGCTCAACGCGCTACAGTAAACTTACAATCGCCGGATAGGTTAGCCGATTGGCGAAGGAAGGAATTGAGGTTGTGGAAATCTGTTATGTTCACATTACCCGAAGTAAGTGTGGTGAACCTCTGTTGCGTAGTCTCATTCATTAATTACCGTGTCTGTACTGCCCATACTTATTTAATTATACGAATTTAACTATTCTGATTAGATACATCTAGTTTAAAGTAGATTACTTTTACAAATGTAAGCAACACCACGTTATAAACACCGCCACCTTTCAATACAGGTTTCTACGTACGTTAGCGATATCGTGCTCTCCTCTCCATAGAGGGCGTTACCAGTGATCACTACCTATCCCAGCGTGCAACGCACGAGCGATATTTGCGAATAACTCTATGGTTGCTGCACGCCCGTGTCAGCAAACATGTTTAAAAGTAATTACAATGTCATATGATAGGCTAAATACGTTATAGATGTCAGAATCCCTTTAAGGACACTGTTAGGGCTACGGAACCGTAACACTGTAAAGGGCATTGCAACATAACTACTCATCAAATTCAATCAAACTCATATCTATTACATACGAGAGATGTCTCTCTACGCTCTCGGTGAAATAATTTTTTTTTATTCATCGCTAATTAATTGACGGCAAAAATTGTGAATTTATACAAAAACATGCTTTTTTGGCTATTTCTCAGAAACAGCAAAGGGTTGGGACCTAAACTTTTAATCATAAGTTGTTCATAATATGAACTAAAATATTATCCCTAGAATTTGTTTTAAATGCTTTAATTTAGGAAATAAATTGAAAAGATGCACAAAAATTTGTAGTGAATTTCTAAACGCAACAATTTCGTAAACAAAAAGCCATAACTCATAAAATATAATATTTAAAAAAATTACAGGGAATCTTTTTTCCTTTGATATGTTAGCATTGAAACGTAACAAACAAATTTGGAATTAGAGTTGCGAGTTTCGAGAAATAGCGCTTGAAAAATCACCTACTTTAGCATTTTTAACAACCGAGTTATCAGCACTTTTCTAAATTTCCCATCATTGAACGCCTGTGTTAAGAATTGACAAATGCGGGGATTTGGAACTGTTTGGGAGGCTACATACATAATGTCTACGTATACATAGCTTCCCATGGCTGCGATCTATCAAATAAAGTGGGTATTGAAAGTTCGACCGAAATTCACCTCCCAACAGTATCCTTAAGCAGCGTGTATCGCAGTACGGGTACGCCTACACAAGTAAAGTACGCGCTCGCGTGTTTTTGCTTAGCGACGGAGACGGTTTTTGCAGCTTCTCGTGTTACGCTGCCACGCTGCCACGCATACTACCTGTACACACGCACGCGCGCATACTACCTGCAACACACGCACGCGCGCATACTACCTGTACACACGCACGCGCGCATACTACCTGCAACACACGCACGCGCGCATACTACCTGTACACACGCACGCGCGCATACTACCTGTACACACGCACGCGCGCACACTACCTGCAACACACGCACGCGCGCATACTACCTGCAACACACGCACGCGCGCATACTACCTGCAACACACGCACGCGCGCATACTACCTGCAACACACGCACGCGCG
>NW_014577314.1:411638-412726 GCF_000485595.1 Priapulus caudatus | reverse complement strand
GCGATATCGTGCTCTCCTCTCCATAGAGGGCGTTACCAGTGATCACTACCTATCCCAGCGTGCAACGCACGAGCGATATTTGCGAATAACTCTATAGTTGCTGCACGCCCGTTAAGGACACTGTTAGGGCTACGGAACGGTAACACTGTAAAGGGCATTGCAACATAACTACTCATCAAATTCAATCAAACTCATATTCATTACATACGAGAGATGACTTTTTACGCTCTCGATAAAATTTGATTTTTTATTCATCGCTAATTAATTGACGGCAAAAATTGTGAATTTATACAAAAAAATGCTTTTTTGGCTATTTCTCAGAAACAGCAAAGGGTTGGGACCTAAACTTTTAACCACAAGTTGTTAATAATACGAACTCAAAAATGATCTCTAGAATTTTTTTTAAATGCTTTAATTATAAGTTGGAAAGATGTACAAAAATTTGTAGTGAATTTCTAAACGCAACAATTTCGTAAACAAAAAGCCATAACTCATAAAATATAATACTTAAAAAAATCAACGCACGCACGCAAACATACACCCACCCACCCAGGCACGCACACTACACATACACCCACCCACCCACGCATTCAAACATACACCTACCCACCCACTCATTCGTCAACATAAACCCACCCACGCACGCATGCAAACACACATATACGCGCGTGTATACGCTCGCACTCTCATCCTCACACAGCTCATCCTCACACAGCACATTCGAACACCTAACAAGCAACGCACGCGTACTTCCCACCCGCCTACACGCACAAAAACACTACACACGCACAAAAACACTACACACGCACGCACGCACACTACCTGCAACGCACGCACGCACACTACCTGTACACACGCACGCGCGCATACTACCTGTACACACGCACGCGCGCATACTACCTGTACACACTCACGCGCGCATACTACCTGCAACACACGCACGCGCGCATACTACCTGTACACACGCACGCGCGCATACTACCTGCAACACACGCACGCGCGCATACTACCTGTACACACGCACGCGCGCATACTACCTGCAACACACGCACGCGCGCATACTACCTGTACACACGCACGCGCGCATA
>NW_014577314.1:408077-410754 GCF_000485595.1 Priapulus caudatus | reverse complement strand
GAGAGAGAGAGAGAGAGAGAGAGAGAGAGAGAGAGAATGAGAGAGAGAGAAAGAGAGAGAGAGAGAGAGAGAGAGATAAAGAAAGAAAAAGAGATATAGAGTGGAAATATACGGAGCGAACGAGGAGGGAAAAAGAAAGGGTCGGAGTGGAAGATAAAGAAAAGAGGGGAGGGGGAGGGAAGAAATGAATAGTACATCGTGTGCGTGCGTGCGCGCGTGCGTGCGCGCGTGCGTGCGTACGTGCGTGCGTGCGTGCGTGCGTGCGTGCGTGCGTCATCGTCGCGGGACCGCTGGCTGCATGGCAGTCGTCTGCACAGGCACTTGGAGCGTTTCAATAAAACATAATGTTAAATAAATACGAAATCTATACGCATAAATATAGATATGTGTTAGTGTGCATAGCGTGCATGGCGTGCAGCAGCGCAGCAGCGTAGCAGCGTGCATTTGGTGAGCGTGGTCGTTGGAGCATTTGCAGCACGGCTTGTCTGCAATAATAGGTGAAGGAGAGTAGGCCTAGAGAAACATTAAGACTTTGGTAGTAAATAGATTTCGTATTTATTTAGCATTATATTTGATTGAAACGCTCCAAGTGCGTGTGATCGTCGGCGCCGTGATCTCTGCTCTTATCTCTATTCTCTATCTCTGCGACGCTGTTATCATGCAGACGCGCGCGGAGTGCATCACGTGAAATTCTTATACTACGTATAGTTAGTATTAGAGTTGTTTACGGCGCGGAAAGTGCGCAAGTACCGAGCTTCAAAGTTCAGTTCGCACCGAGTGCATGCAGTGTTGGCTTCCAGATCAATCGCGGTGCACGCACGCACGCACGCACGCACGCACGCAAGCCCGACGTCACGTACGCGCTACGTGATGTCTACGTGACGTAAGCATGCATGCACGCACGCACGAAAGTACACCCGCCCGCCC
This sequence comes from Priapulus caudatus, assembly GCF_000485595.1. Taxonomy (NCBI): domain Eukaryota; kingdom Metazoa; phylum Priapulida; class Priapulimorpha; order Priapulimorphida; family Priapulidae; genus Priapulus; species Priapulus caudatus. Next base: position 409,827 of record NW_014577314.1, on the reverse strand, counting down.
GCACGCACGCACGCACGCACGAATTAACGCACGCGCGCATGTACGCATGCATGCACGCACGCAAATACAGCCGCACGCACGCACGCCCGCACGTACGCACGCATGCTGATTGACCGATGGCTACTTTACTCCCGCCAGCGTGACTGAACGGTGGCTAGCGACCACGACAGTGCGACCCGGCGGGAGAGATAGGGGGCGCCACTGCTCGTCCATTATTACTAGCCGACGACTGCCGCTCGTAACCGGTTTCCGGTGCCAGGCACGGCAAAGTTCCGGGAGTAATTCCCGGCCCCTAAACGAGGGTTCTCCTTTTCCACGTCACCTCCCCCCACACAAACACGAGTAATTAAGTCTCACTCCACTACGATGCAAAATTCTTTTCATCCGCGCTCCTTTCTTTCTTCTGCTGCCCGCGGCCGCGACCTCGAACTCTTCCGAGAGGAAGGGGCTTTTTCTTTCCTGTTAAACCAGATTCTGGGGTCCGGGATCCCCGAGAACGTCTCTAATTTCTTTTATTCTGCACTAACAACGGCATTGTAACGACAGCAATGGAGAGCGCGGACAGAAAAGCTGGCATATCTATCTATCTATCTATGATCTCTATCTATCTATCTATCTATCTATCTATCTATCTATCTTAATCTATCTATCTATCTATCTATCTTCTATCTAATCTATCTCTATCTATCTATCTATCTATCTATCTATCTATCTATCTATCTTATACATAGGTTCATGCTAGTATTTTTTCATTGCGTTCGCTGTACGCAAATCGAGAAATTTTAAAAAAAATCGAAAAAAAGAAGGAATAAATCGAAAGTGGGGAGGATACAGTCGTTCGAACCTGTGCTTGGCTTTCGAATATTATCGTCTGCATCGACACTATAATAATAGGTGATATGTCTACACGCGGCATATACTAGATTAGGATCGTATAAGAGAAGAGTCTTTGCGTAATCTCCACACGGATGTATACGTAGCATGACATTGTAGCGTTCGTCCTCGCCCTCCGTGTAGAAGACGAGAAAGGCGGAGCAGGAGAGGGAGGAGAGGAGAGAGAGAGAGAGAGAGAGGGAGAGAGGGAGAGAGGAGAGAGAGAAGAGGGACGTGAATGGAGAAAGGGACACAGAGAGGAGAGAAGAAGAGAGAGAGGGGAAGGAGAGGGAGCGAGACAGAGACAGAGAGAGAGCAGAGATAGAGGAGAGAGGAGAGACAGGCAGAGAGAGGGAGACCGAGAAAAGAGAAAGGAGATGAAGAAGAGAGCAGAGCGAGAGAGAGATAGAGAAGAGGAGAGAGAAAGACGACGGGGAGACGACAGACGAGAGAGAGAGAGGAGAGATTGAGAGAAGATTCAGAGAGATGAGAGATGAGAATGACGAGAGGGGGAGACAGAGAGAGAGGAGAGAGAGAGAGACAGCAGACGAAAAAGTGCAGGAAGCTAAAAAAAAGAAGAGATTAAAATAGAAAAAAGAAAAAGAAGGTTTAAGAACCGCTGACACACCAGTTAGATTAAGTGCTATATATATATAGTATACTGATGATATAGGCCAACGAGTCTGCCTCCCTAAAAATGTTGCCCCCTTCCCAATACTTCGCTCATTGTCATCCTTTCCCCGAATCTCGCTAAGCAGAACTCTCAAACGTCTGCACTGCGATATCAGGCGTTATATTAGAGGTAATATATATATATATTATATATATATATAGTATATCCTAATATATAGATATAGATATATATATAGGTAACGGG
>NW_014577314.1:400731-407927 GCF_000485595.1 Priapulus caudatus | reverse complement strand
GCAATACGCGTATCGACCGACAATGTCAAGTAACAAGTACAGTTATTCACATCTGTTCCTATTTTCTTATTTGCTCTTATGTGTGAGTTATCGACAACAACATCATTGTACTACAGATTATAGGCGGTCTTGTACGCTTCCACGTATAGCCTGCTGAAAAGCAAACAGGTCTAAGCCGAAAGAAAAACCTGAGCAGATGTTTTTAGCCCTAAAGTCTTAGCATCTACATTCGATGTTATTCATCGCGTGTATATTGATACATCGTAAACATGTTTGTGGTTTCCACGCTCGTGGGTTTCTCTAATGCGACGACATGCCAACATGTTCTGCTAGGCATCTTATGACAAATACGACATACGCATATACGCTCTTCCTATGACCACTATTTGTCATAAGTTCGAGATATCTTCCTTATGGCAGAAATATTGGCCGAGTCAAACTTCGCTTCGCTTTACAGTCTGAAATTTACTGCCTTGCGTTCATAATAGCGCTCTAAACTTCTATGACTGCGCACCATCACATTGTACAACAACTTTTTGTCATAGGAAGGAATCTTCTACCTGACAAAATAGTCGTCATAGGAGAGCGTTATATATGGTATGTCGTATTTGGTCATAAGATACTAGCAGAACAGGCTGGACATGCAGACGTATAAACGACAAAATCTATTTGTATCCACCATATTATAACCATCTATTATACCACACATATGGTTCTATTTCTGTTCACCCTCGTTCTTTCTTTCTGTCTTCGCGTCTCGCCCCTTTTCGCTCTCTTTTCACGCGCTCTCTCTGTCTGGCTCGCTCTTTCTCTTTCTCGCGCTGCGCTCTCTCTCTCTACCCTCTCTCTTCACTCTCTCCCCTCTCTCTCCCCTCTCTTCTCTCTCTCTCTCCCTCTCTCTCCCCTCTCCTCTTCTCTTCTCTCTCTCTCTCTCTCTCTCTCTCTCCCTCTCTCTCTCTCTCTCTCTCTCTCTCTCTCCTCTCTCCCCTCTCTCTCTTTCTCTCTCTCTCTCCCCTCTCTCTCCCCTCTCTCTCTCTCTCTCTCTCTCTCTCTCCCCTCTCTCTCTCCCTTCCTCCTCTTCTCTCTCTCTCTGTGTCTGTCTAGCTGGCTCTCTTCGCGCTGCGCTACCTTCGGCTTCAATCTTCTTGTTTGTGAAGATAGATAAATGTTTTTTGGTTGCACCGTTACAATGGTGGAGCTTTACTGATCGCATGCATCACACATTTCTAACTTTATGCTTACAGAGATCCGCGTTACTGGAAGCAACCGGAAGAGTTCCACCCAGAAAGATTTTTGGATTCAGACGGAAACACATTCATACCAGAAAGCTTCATGCCCTTTGGCGCAGGTTCGTTTGGCTCCGTCGAATTTCCCATCTATTTCTAATCAATCACGTATTAATTAGGTTTAACCATATAGATGTTTATTATGTGATGAAGGCTATTATTGTTATTATTATTATTATTATTATTATTAATACTATTTAATATAATTTAAGATAAGTAATTATATGATGACCTGACTGCACAATTCTAGAGACAATCAGAGAAATACGCATGACACCTTCCGAACGAAACCCAGCAGGTTTCAATTATCAATTATCAAAAAGAAGTGTTATGGGATATTGAAGTTTGACGTTATTGTCGCCATTATCGCAGGACCACGGACGTGCATGGGAAGCGGTATGGCAAAGAACACTCTGTTTCTCCTTCTCACCTCCGTCCTGCAGCACTTCACACTCCGAGAAGCCGCCGGCCGCATCCAAGATGGCGTCGCTGGTGACGTCACATCCGCCGGATCGTCTGCGCCGCGGTCGCGACACGATCCGAGCGCCGAGCTACAGAAGCTGCTCGGCCAGAGGTCGCCAGGGATCACTAGTCAGCCGCGACCGTTCGTCTGCTGCGCCGACCCGCGGGGCGCCTGATAGCCAGGAACAACGCGGCGCGAAACGAACGTCTCACGTTCCACGTTTCGAACGTTCACGAACGCAGCCATCTTGCGTTTGAATTTTTCTTGCGAACATAACTTTCTTACGTTGATATACATGTTTACGAACGTTGCCATAATACGTTTATACTTATATTAGGAACAATATATTCTTAAAAGAAAGTGTGAGTAAGAAAGAAAGAGAGACAGACAGAAAGAGAGAGAGAGAGAGAGAGAGAGAGAGATTGTGTGTGTGTGTGTGTGTGTGTGTGTGTGTGTGTGTGTGTGTGTGTGTGTGTGTGTGTGTGTGTGTGTGTGTGATAGTTAAGCGACCTCATGAAAAAATGAAGGTCGCAGTGATGAGCGAGTTTTACGCAACCCGCTTAGCGACTATAAAAATGACGCAACCAACGAGACAAAGAGTGAAAGAGAGAGAGAGAGAGAGAGAGAGAGAGAGAGAGAGAGAGAGACAGGGAGAAAGAGAGACAGTTGTGCCTCGCGGGTCAAATAGCAAAGATAAAAAAAACGGCCGCAGAATAATAAAAAAGTCGACCAGACGCTCCCGAGAAAGCGATTACGTAAACCATTTTTTTGTTATCGTTTGCTGAATAATAGGAGACCGAGGAACAAGATACGCCTATCACGCCCTCTAGCAGACTTCACATGCAGGGGATCTTGACCCGCACATTTACGGCAAAGATTTCTCATGTTTTTCCAACCGTTTTAATCTTTTTTCGCGCGTTCTGATGCTTGTAAATGTAAAATTACTGCTAAATATAATAAATATATACTGGATAAATGAAATAAATTATCGATTGATTTTAGAGACGATTATTTTGAACGGAAACTGATGTTAACACGTCAGTGAAAACAGTTATAAACACGAGTTTAATAAAATTAAGTCGCCTATGTCTTACTACGCACAAAAAATCGGTCGTGGCGCCACTTGTAAAAAAGTTGCCATTATAGTTTTTAACAATATCTCGATGTATAGCAGCTTCGTCGATATGCGGGGATGCCTTCTCGCGATCCAGGGGCTGCTGCACGGGCACGCGCAGTAGCGCCTCCTAATCTGGTTCTGAGGTGGCGCATGCATATCAAGCAGGGCGACGACCACTCGCCCGCAGTGCCCTCTCTCGGTGACGATCACGATTCACCCCGTAAACTTTTCCCGCCTTCTTCACGCATCTCTGTCTCCATGTAAAACTACACCGGGGCACCGAGCCCCCCCCTCCTCCTCATCTCTCTATCTGGCCCCTCGCCTGATTAGTCATAACCCTGGCATCTGATGCGTCACGGGCGGTCATTTCTTTGTCGTCGTCCGCGACGTCGTCGTCGGCGGCGGCGACGTCGGCAGCAACAACAACTACATGATCGTAATCATTTTGCCCGGGGACGCGATCGCCCTATAAAAAAGTAGTCACGCTCGGTTGCGCGCAGTGATGCGGGAGTGATGCGGCGCCGGCGGCGTATTCACTTCACGTGCGCAGTCACGTGCGCAGTCACGTGTATGTTCATCTGATGCTCACGTGCAAGCTTCGAACGCACGGGGGGAGGCGGACATTGCTGCGACAAAGCCGTAACGTCTGACGACATTTTATAACATCATAGTCTATTGTTTCCAGTGGGATTCTGCACACACACACGTCTGGCGTCAACCGTAACGACAAGAATCTTAAAAAATACTTAATATAGTTTTTAATTTCCAGCGACATGATCGTGCGACTCTTCATAAATTGCCAATCAACATTCTTTTTTATCGGCACGTGATGAAAATATTTTGTAGCGAAATTTTGTTGTTCGGCCGTCTGCGTCGTCGTTACAGTGGCGTCTGTCGGAACAAACCAGTTTATTTGTTCAGGGTCATTTGAGTTTATAAAATTTGGGATATTTATTGTTACCGACAAAAGAAAAAAAAAGACAATACTTGACACTGGCCTTCGAAACTAATGGCAAGCACATGACATGTAACATGAACAGTCTCGAATCTACGAACTTAAAATGTCCACCAATTGTGTAGCGAGAAAGGCGATGAATTTTGTCCTAACTCCAGTCACGATCAGAACAGTTTATGTGGGTAGGGTCATTCGGGTTTATAAAATCTGGGACATTTATTGTTCGAAGCTGTCCTGCTAAAATAAAAAATGACCATCCTTGGCACCGGCTTTCGAAATCCACGCACATGTAACACTCAAGCGTATTGAGTTTACAAACTTAAAATGTCGGCTATTACGCAGCGAGAATGGAGATAAATTTTGTTCTTGCAGAAACGTGAGCGCACGCGGGATTGGGGAATGATGATGGGATTCGCACACTCCTTAATGAAACTCCAGATTTTAATTAAAGAAATGTTAACAACCTTCTCTGCGACTTTTCCCTTCCTCCTAACACCTTCCCTCTTTCCCGTGTTTCAGGTCTATTCAGCCGGGAGGGCAAACAGTGGCAGGAACAGCGCAAGTTCAACATCAGATGCCTGAGAAATCTCGGCATGGGAAAACACAACATCGAGGAACGCACGCGCATCGAAGCGCGCGCCCTGGTGGACATCATCCGCAACCAAGATGGCGCCGCTTTCGACCCGCACTGCCATCTAACGGTCGCCATCGCAAACGTCATCTGCACGATGGTGTTCGGAGAACGTTTCGAACATGGCGACGCGGAGTTCAAGTACATGTTCCAGCTGTTCGAGGACAGTCTGCGATTGGCCGAGTTTGCCGGAGCCGTGAACTTCCTGCCGTTCCTACGTCACTTTCCGAATCTGACGAAAGTCGACAAGTTGCTCGAAAATCGTCGCAAGGAGGTCGAGTTCATCAACAAGCGCATAGACGAGCACCGAGCTACCCTGGACGTCGATAGTCCGCGCGACTTCATCGACGCCTTCCTGATCGAGATCGAGCGCGCGAAGCAGCAGGGTACGATCGACACGACCTTCACCGGTGAGTGAGTCATCGATTATCGATGACGTCATACGCGCGTACGCGCAGAAACACGTGACGTGGATTGTTATGACATATGATAAACGAAGAAATCGACAATTACTGTTAAGTTGTAGATAATTTATAATCTATAATTATTGCTAGGGCATGGGCAACTGACAATCAATAATTACTGCCATGTTATATACTGAGTAATCTATATAATGTTCCATATCATATCTATTATCTATTCAATTGATTCCGAATTTCCGTTCGCTGTTCTGTCAAGTATACAACATTCTTCTTCTTTTTTTTCTTCTTCTTCTTCTTCTTCTTCTTCTTATTTCTTCTTCTTTATTTCTTCTCCTCTCTCACCTATCTTCTATTATTTACTATATTCGTTTTATCTTCATCTAACAGTCGAAGAGCTGCGCATAGCGATCATGATTCTGTTCATGGCTTCTACGGAGACAACGCAGACGACGTTACGCTGGGGAATCCTTCACCTGATGGCCAAGCCTGACGTACAGGTACGCACCGTCATTACACCTAATTAACGCACCGTCAAGGTACACATAGGTAATAATATAGGTTATAATAGAGTTTGTTAATACAGGATATAATAATAGTCATAATAAATGTTATAATACAGGTTATTATTTCATGTGACAAGACAAATATTATAATAGAATTTATTAATGTAAGCATCAGGTTTTCAGGGAGCGTGTTAAAAATGTGTTAGTCATTATTAGTGATACCGAGTGTAGAATAATATTATAACATCAAGAAACACCCCCCTCTCTCGCTTTCTCTTTCTCTTTCTCTCTCTCTCTCTCTCTCTCTCTCTCTCTATATATATAATATCTAGTATACGTATTTATCATCTCTCTCTCCTTCCCTCCTCCGCTCGTCGTTCTCTAATCTCTCACTCTCTGTCCTCTTCTCTATAATATCTCTCTCTATCCTCTGCGGCGCTCTCTCTCGTCCTGCTATTTCTCTTCTCTTCTCTCTCAAAGAGCACCTCTGCTCTCTTCTCTTTCCTATCTCTTCCCTTCTGTTTTCTCTGCTCTCTCTCTCTCTCTCTCTCTCTCTGTCTCTGAAAGTCTATGCTCCTCCTCTCTTCTCATCGTCTCTGCCTCCTCTCTCCTCTTAATCTTTCTCTCCCTCTCCTCTCTCTCTCTCTCTCTCTCTCTTCTTCTTCGTCTCGTCTATATATATAGTCTATATATATATAAATATTCAGGAGCGTATAATGACAAAAAACAATTTTGTCATTATACGCTCTGAGTATATATATACTATCATTATATATATATATATAAGTATAGTATATTGCAATACGATTTTACGTCTAGTTGTGACGACGAATGAAAGTTCGACACTGGATTGTAGTCCTAGGTGTTCATACACAAAGAAATAGCATAACCCATAAAACCAGGAACCAAGCTGATAAAAGTGTTCACTGCCGGAATATGCCCGGGGCTTTATTCGGCCGTTAGTCAACAGGCATTAGGTGAACTAAAAAGATGGTGGCACAAAATCCCACCCCAAAAGCGTTGTCGCTGGTATCAGAAATATACACGAATGAACTCAAACAGCTAAATGAGTACTAAACTAACACCCTGTATGAGTTGCTTGCGTCTGTGCAGGGGTTAACTAGATACGTGGTATGCTTACGTGATCCGTGAAGATGAGGCGCTCGCCGCTGTGTCTGCAGTGCGTGGCTTGATCGCGCGTCTCGTCGCTCAGCAGATCGGATACTTAACTGCTTTACCGAGACAGAGCCGCAGGCATTTATAGCACCATGCCTCAGCGGGGTAGGCTTCTTACCCTGCCATCATGTCACGAGAGACGCGTGATAAGTATGTTTTATGTCACGCACATCAGCATGACAAGCAACACATCCCACAGGTTCCTTCTCAACGTGGGAAGTCACGTTGATCCGCTGGTCATAGCGTCACCAAGGAGTGCTGTACATCGGATCCTGGGGTGCTGGACACCGGCTGACAGGACGCCTAGGATGCCGGGATATGAGGCTATGGCAGGCCGAAAGTTCGCGTTCACCGCCCACTTTCTCTCTTAGGACTCTGCCCGCAAGAGTCATCCTTCGGGTGACAAGCTAACGAAATTGGATGTCGCCCTCCTTTCAGCACACCAGCAGGCAGCGCATCACTCATCTGCGGGTGCTACCGAAGCAAGGTCTCGAGGTATCGCCATAAGACCGAGATGCCTTACCGGTCAATACGCTTCATAGGAGAGATTGTGAGTCTCCTTGCCACATCCTACTCACTCGATCATATGCAGTGGCCAGACAATCTGGATACTCCTGAGTCGGCGTGGCCCGTACGGCTACTA
>NW_014577314.1:392896-398316 GCF_000485595.1 Priapulus caudatus | reverse complement strand
CGCGAAGACGATCGATGATTCGAGAGAAAGAGAGAGTTAAGAAGAGAGAGAGAGAGAGATAGCCAGAGTGAGAGAGAGAGAGATATCCAGAGTGAGAGGTAGAGAGAGCGAGAAACGTAGAAAGCAACACAGCGTTCTTACGGTGTTTCTTAGTGAATGGAGAAAAAGCTGCCGAGAGAATTCACGAATGAGAGCACCTCTTGTCGAAAAGAAATTGCAAGTTTGGAGACTGCGTATATACATAATGGCATAGCCCCGCCTTCCCTGATTTCCTAGCGTATCATGGGCGGATGACCGTGGGAGTAAATGCAAACATCGTAATCGTTGCCACTCGGTAAATGTACTCGTGACGTTTATGTGTTACTCGTGACGTTTATGTGTACTTCTGTTTACGTTTATGTGTACTCGTGACGTATTATGTGTACTCGTTATCTTCTCGTTTATTGTGCTACTCGTGACGTTTATGTGTACTCGTTACGTTTATGTGTACTCGTGACGTTTATGTGTACTCGTTACGTTTATGTGTACTCGTGACGTTTATGTGTACGCGTTACGTTTATGTATATATACTCTCTTTAATGTGTGACGTTTATGATAAATTGACATATATTATACACATCACGTTGAAGTACATCCGCGGTGTTCATGTTTCTTCGCGTCGTTCCAGAAAACGTTGTTTGTGATGTTGAAGATGGCCTTTCGTCCACTATGGCCGACGAAATATACACAATCGCCATCTTGTGGTAACATAAAGCACTATTATTGCGCGTAGAATGAGGTCCCAAACCCAGCCAGTAATGATATTTTATTTGCCTGCCATTTTATACGGTTGTAGATTGTATTTATAGAAAAGAAAGTAGTCTATATAAAATAACAAGTCTACGTACGTGTTATATTCTTTTTACAATAATATAAAATATCGGCTCTTTATTTTCTCTATTTTACAAACAGAACGAATCGAACAATGATCTTTTCCCACGGCGATGTAAATTTGAACAAAGACGCGATTGAATTCTGTATGAGGACAACTTTCACAAGGCGTTTGACGCACGAGAGTATTTTATCCATTCGTCATTGCCGCGAACGTCAGACGCGATAACGCCAGACGTAACTAACCGCACATCATCAGTGAAAAATGAGCCGCAGCTTCGTGTTGGTGCGACATCTAGCGATGAAATTTGATATCACTTTCACATATCGCCTCAGCTGCTTGTTCCTGCGAGCAAGCAGTGACGACAGGAAACTCAACAGTAATTTGCTATATCGCATGCACCATTTATTCGGCAGACACAGACGAACTGTGACGTCATAATGACGAGGCCTTGCCTGATAGGCATTCGAATTCTAATAGGCCCGTAAGCTGTATATTTATATATATCTCTGTCTATATATATCTATATATATATCTCAATAAATCTGAATTAAATACAAGCATTTTTTTTCTAACCCGGTATATACAGATTTCTCGCGTAAATTTATTACATGCATTGGCGTGATACATGTACAACACCATATCAGATGTAATAAATTAGTATAACATTTAGTAGTCAGTACGTAATAATAATAATAATAGTAGTAGTAGTAGTAGTAGTAGTAGTAGTAAAAAAACAACAACGGCTTGATCATATAAATTCTGCGCTTGGCAGCACATCGTCTTCCGCGTATGTTCATGCGTTCGCGCACATAGCGCACGAATGAGCAAAAGTCGCGCGTCAAAAAACGTGTGCAAACCAGTAACAAGCGCAGGTTTTAGTCGTTCAGGCGTGTGTGTTTTTTCCCCCCAGCTAATAAACAATTAGGGCTGCGTACTTTCTAATTGTTTATCCGGTGCGTGAGATTGAGAGAGTGAGCGAAGAAGAACTTTCTACCATGTTTGAGCTTGTTTTCTTCGGCCGCCATACTGCGCCTGACGCGACCCCTAGCGAGCCACGTCGGAACCTCGAGGGACTAACGGACTCAGCACTAAGCAGGGCGCAATCACAGGAACTTCCGTTCGAGGCTCTGACCTTTGACCCGCCGTACCGGATCTAGCTACCGTGAAAAACAGCATTTTCGTTATCGAATTTCCAGCAATAACCGAAGCAAACATACAGAAAAATATCGACTTAAAAATGAGCTATATACACTGTCGCTGATTATAAAAAATAATTACATTGAACAAAAACTCACAGTTATACCCGACGAAGCATCCCGACCAGCGCTCCAACGATACTCGTGCGTGCGCGTGCGCCATGTTGTTTCACGCCGAGGCCCGCTAGATGGCGCACATGTCGTGGGTGTAAAACTGTCGCTCATTTGATAGAAGGACGACGGGCTTTCTAGTTCGATCAGATTTCCCTTCCTTCACAGCCGAACACAAGTCAGCCATTAACTACTGCCCCCTTTCGGGTCTTGGAGGAAGACATTATGAGAATGATGACGTGACAACGACCGCAGCGCCGTCTATCGAGGAATCGCACATCGTCGCTATTTGTGCAAATGTAATGTACTCAACGCCAACGACGAAATTCCTGTTTTCGGTTTTAGTGACGTTCTACATCGTGAGAGATAGGGTCGTTCCAAAGGTCACGCTGACGTGATTCGGAATGCAATTAATTAATTGATTAGTATTAGTTTCTCTCGGCAGTGTGCTTACGCTAGCTTATTGATCGCTGTTAGTACGAGCGATATCGTCGTATATGCTGACAATACCAAATAGTAGAGAGGCCACATCTAAGATCAAGCCTAGGTCAAGCCTAGGTCAGGGCTAGGTCAAGCCTAAGTCTAGGTCAAGCCTAGGTCAAGCTTAGGTCAAGTCTAGGTCAAGTCTAGGTCAAACCGAGAGCAAGCCTAGGTCAAACCGAGGTTAAGTCTAGGTCAAGCCTAGGTCACAGTCCGACGTTTCCATCGGCGATGGACACTCGTTTCTTCGTCGCTCCAACACGCACGTGCGTCGCGTCTGACGTCACGCCACGCGTGATCCGCAATCGTCCAATCAGGCGAGACCGCACGCGCTCGCGAGCGTTAAGAAAAAATGCGAGCGGTTCCATCGTTGTGGAGGAAGAAGAGGGAGAGAGGGGGAGTTACGGTCCCGTTAGTACTCTAGCACGGAGCTGGCGGCGCCCGCTCCCGTGTACGTCGGTGTGGGGATGGTGAGGCGTGGCGGCGGTCGGTCAGGCTCGCTCTTCGAACGGAAGAGTCGCACCCGTAGCATGACGAGCAGGAGAACGACGGAGAAGAGAGCTAGCAGTGCCGACACGCCGAGGCCGAGAGCAAGTCTGTCCTTAGAGACGCAGTACGAGAGACCCGCGTCTCGCACGACGGCTTGTGTGGCTGCGGAGAACACAGCGAGACGGTGGATGAGCGAGCGTTGAGACGAAAGTAGTATACGTATATGATTATATATCATTTAATTAAATAAGTAAGTAAAAATAGAATGAAATACATTATCAAGTACACACACACATATATATATATATTATAGTAAATAATTTAGTAATCAATGTATTAATTAGATTATTTTATATCATTAAATAATATCTGCTTAACATGTGTTATATATTAATTATTTGCCACACACACACACACAGCACACACACACCACCACACACACACACACACACACGACGCACACGCACACGCCACCGCACACGCACACGCACACGCACCACACACCACACACATACACAACATACACACATACACACAACACACACACACACACACACACACACGACACACACAAACACACAGCACGCACGCAACGCTACGACGCACCAGCGCACCGCACGCACGCACGCACGCCACACCACGACACCACACACCACACACACGCACACACACAAACACACACACACAAACACACACACATTCACACACAACACACACACATCAAACACAAACCACCACACACACACACCAGCACGGCACACACAACACACACACACACACACACACACAACATTCACACCACACACACACACCACACACACACACACACACCACACACACACACACAACACACACACACACACACATTACACACACACACACACACACACACACACACACACACACACACACACACACACACACACACACACACACACACACACACACACACACACACACACACGCGCGCGCGCGCACACACACACACACACACACACACACACACACACACACACACACACACACACACACACACACACACACACACACACACACACACACATTAGCTACTCACATGAGTCATTGAGCTTGTCCAGCAGCAGCACGTTGATCGTATTACTGTCGACGCCATTTATTGTCTCAACGGTTCTTCCGCCGCTAGCCGCCCCGCTCAGATCTCTCCTCCTCCTCCTCCTTCCCCAGCCCGTCTCTCCTCCTCCACAGTCCACCTACAAGACGAGAGAACGGTCTCTTGTTTACGCCGGGAGTATCCGGCGTAGAACGACGCTAGATGGCACTGCACCGCGTCTATCGCGCCTTTACATTGCACTATCTCATGTATAGGAAGGCATTGTGTTTGAAATAAGAAAGTTCTTAATAAATACAAAATGTATGTGAACATAAGTGTCCCCTCACCCCGTAAATAATCCCTTCCACCTATACATTACCCCCACGAACTAAATGGCACACGATATATACAAAGGTGACTCGCACAAACACTATCGACAACAACAAAAATTCCTTCTAGCGCGGCCATCTTGCAAGCCAACTCGAGCGACACCTACCGGCTCGCACTTGCCGATGCAGACGCGCACGTCGCATTCGAACTTGAGGTAAGAGTTTCCGGGGAACTTGAAGGCACTGAAGCGAGCGACGAGACCATCTCCTGCCTCGGACTCACGGAACTGGTCGAAGATCTTAGAGTCGTGTGCGCAGCTGTGGAGAAGGCGAGAATGATGTATGAATAGACGTGTTAGTAGTGTGGGGCCGAGTCTGTTGCTCTCTCACGCGCGCTCTCTCGCTCTCTCTCTCTCTCTCGCGCTCTCTCTCTCTCACTCTCTCTTTCGCGCGCGCTCTCACTCGCGCTCTCTCTCTCTCACGCGCTCTCCCTCTCACTCTCTTTCTCTCTTTCTCTTTCTCTTTCTCTCTCTCTCTCTCTCTCTCTCTCTCGTTCTCGCTGTTTCTCTCTCCCTCCCTCTCTCTTTCCCTTCACGCTCTCCCTTTCCCCTCTATTTTCTCTCTTGCTGTTTGTTAGGTAACCTTCTCGTTAGGAGGCGGTGGGTTAGCTGCGGACCTACTCACCCGCGTTCGTCAATCAGCTCGTATTTCCAATCTTCGTTCGCTGTCCGAGCGTAGCAGTTCCTAGCGAACCCGCCATAGAGCTCTGTATAGGGTGACAGAATGATACGGTTAGCGCCGTGTGTGTGTGTGTGTGTGTGTGTGTGTGTGTGTGTGTGTGTGTGTGTGTGTATGTGTGTGTGTGTGTGTGT
>NW_014577314.1:391881-392886 GCF_000485595.1 Priapulus caudatus | reverse complement strand
TCTCTCTCTCTCTCTCTCTCTCTCTCTCTCTCTCTCTCTCTCTCTATCTCTCTCTATCTCTCTCTCTCTCTCTCTTTTTCTCTCCTCTATTCTTAGTTCATGTATTGAGTGCAATTAGCTATCGGACCGCAATGTCAAGTAACAAGTACAGTTAATTCACATCTGTTCCTATTTCTATTTCTATGTGTGAGTATCGACAACAACACATGTACTACATAGGCGGTGTACGTTCCACTATAGCTGTGAAAAGCAAACAGGTTCTAAGCGAAAAGAAAACCGAGAGATGTTTTTAGCTAAAGTCTAGATCGACATCGATGTTATCATCGCGTTATATTGAACATCGTAAACATGTTTGTGGTTTCCACGCTCGTGGGTTTCTCTAATCGACGACATGCCAACATGTTCTGCTAGCATCTATGACAAATACGACATACGCATATACGCTCTCCTATGACACTATTTGTCATAGGAAGATTCTTCCTATGAGAAATATTGGCGAGTCAACTTCGTTCCGTTTTACAGCTGAAATTCACTGCTTGCGTTCATAATAGCGCTCCTAAACGCGCACAACAAATACAACAATTTTTGTCATAGGAAGAATCTTCCTATGACAAATAGTGTCATAGGAGAGCGTATATGCGTATGTCGTATTTGTCATAGGAAGATTCTTCCTATGACAAATAGTGTCATAGGAGAGCGTATATGCGTATGTCGTATTTGTCATAGATACTAGCAGAACAGGCTGGACATGCAGACGTATAAACGACAAAATCTATTGTATCCACCATATTATACCATCTATTATACCACACACTATGGTTCTATTTCTGTTCACCCTCGTTCTTTCTTTCTGTCTCGCGTCTCGCCCCTTTTCGCTCTCTTTCACGCACTCTCTCTGTCTGGCTCGCTCTTTCTCTTTCTCGCGCGCGCTCTCTCTTTCCCACCCCCTCTCTCTCTCTCTCTCTCTCTCTCTCTCTCTCTCTCTGTCTTTCTCTATCTATCTCT
>NW_014577314.1:368214-386786 GCF_000485595.1 Priapulus caudatus | reverse complement strand
GAGAGATGGGGAACTTGAAGCACTGCAAGCGAAGCGAGCGAAAGAACCAATCTCCTGGCCTCGGACTCATGGGGGAACTGCGGTGCCGAGGAGATTTAGAGTCCGTGTTGCGCCAGGCTGTGGAGAGGAGGAGAAGTGGTATGAATAGACCTGGGGTTTAGGGTAGGTGGTGGGGGCCGAGGTCTGGTTGACTGGGCTCTCAGACGCGCGCCGGGCGGCCTCTCTCGCTCTCTCTGGGCGCGCGTCTCTCTCTCTCTCTCTCACACACTCTCTCTTTCTGCGCGCCGCGGTCTCACTCGCGCGCATCTCTCTCTCACGCGCTCTCCGCTCTCACTCTCTTTCCTCTCTTTGCTCTTTCTCTTCTCGTCTCTCTCTCTCACTTCGTTCGTCTGCTGTTTGTCTCTCTCTCCTCCCTCTCTCTTCCCTTACGCTCTCCCTTTTCCCATCTATTTTTCTCTCTGGCTGTTTGTTAAGGTAACCTTCTCGTTAGGAGGCGCGTGCGGTTAGCTGGGACCTACTCACCCGCGTTCGTCAATCAGCTCGTATTTCCAAATCTCGTCCGCGTGTCCTGAGCGTAGCAGTTTCCTAGCGAACAGCCGCCATAGAGGCTCTGTATAGGGTGACAGAATGATACGGTTAGCGGCCGTTGTGTGTGTGTGTGTGTGTGGTGTGTGTTGTGTGTGGTGTGTGTGTGTGTTGTTGTGTGTTGTGTGTGTTGTGTGTGTGGGGGGGGGGTGTGTGTGGCGTGTGTTGTGTGTGTGTGTGTGTGTGTGTGTGTGTGTGTGTGTGTGTGTATGTGTGGTGTGTGTGTGTGTGTGTGTGTGTGTGTGTGTGTGTGTGTGTGTGTGTGTGTGTGTGTGTGTGTGTGTGTGTGTGTGTGTGTGTGCGAGCGCGTGTGTGTCTGTCTGACTTGTATTGAACCCGGATGGGTTAATTAGCCCAAACGTCGAAGTCGATCTAGATCAGGCTCTACCCTATTTTACCACCGTCCTAAACATTTATTAGAGAAGCCATCTAAACTTCCTTTAATATTTGACAAGCTCGTTTACCATCATCACTGAAGCCATCTGGCTTTAACCCAGCCGCTAATAGCCATCTGACTTTAACCCAGCCGCTAAGAGCCATCTGACTTTAACCCAGCCGCTAAGAGCCGTCTGTAACCCAGCCGCTAAGAGCCATCAGACTTTGTCTCAGCCTCTAATTAAGAAGACGCTGGCTGGCCGTCTGCACTCACCTCCTGGCGTGATGAAGAGCTTCAGTAGTAGTGGTTGTCCTATGAAGGTCGTAGACACTCTGTTGCCGACCAGGTCTGTAATGCTCATTGTGCACACGGGAGGGATGCCCGTGTTGTTCAGAATGCCAGACGTCGGCACCATGCTGCAACGAACACGCAACGCAGACGACGCGGTTAGCAACACGGATGATAGGTTAGCAACGCAGACGATAGGTTACTAACGGAGCCGACGTGCTTAGCAACGTAAATTACAACTTAGCAACACAGTTGACGCGCTTAGCAACGCAAATTGTTATTTAGCAACGCAAATTGTTACTTCGCAACGTAGTTGACGCGCTTAGCAGCGTGGATTGCAGCTTAGAAAGGCTGTCGACGCGCTTAACAACGCAAATTGCAGTTTAGTAACGCAGCTAACGCTTAGCAACGCAAACAACAACTTAGCAACAAAGTTGACGTGATTAATTTTCTCAGCAGCCGTATAGCAACGCAACTTGTTACTTAGCAACGCAGTTGACGAACATAGCAACGCAAATTGCAGCTTAGCAACGTAGTTGACGCACTTAGAAACACAACCGCCGCGATAACAATAGCATGCTGTATTAGTTAGCAGACTACGCTGTAAGCAGCTGCCGGTCACGTGATGATACATGTGTCTGCCACTAGAAACCACGCGGCGATACACAAGCATCGTTCATCGTCAATGGAAGGAGAAGGAGAGGGGCGCGTCCTCCCCTTCCGCCGATCCTCCCCGTTGCAGCGTTTATTAATAGCGATGCGTGTAGCAGATGCGGTTGTTGCTGCTGCTGCTGACCTCACGCACTGCATCGTTCCCTCTTCCTGCACCCCACCCACTCGCTCTGGATTCACTCACGCGTTTGCTATATACGGTCTGGCAACGCAACATCGCAAAGAAATAGAGCAAACGCAACTTCGGCGCTGCTTAAAAACGTCCGCGTTAGCGTAGAACAAGCAGAGTACTAACACAGAAGAACTGACTGAAATTATGACAGTGTCTAGCGAACGATAACCCTGTACGGATAGCAACCGCCCAATCCTCACACCACAAGCAGTTCGTTGCCGACATAGCGGGGGTTAAGTAGGGTTCGCGAAGCCATACAAATCGGGGGAAATCCGCGCCACCGGGCTCATCAAGACGTAAGAGATGGAAAAATCTGGGTCCTAAACCAGCCTAAGATCAGAGCTTCGGACGTCGCTGACTTCTCCCTTTTTATTTATTTCCCGGAGGAAGATATACATCCGACGAAAATCATGCAATTAGTCATAGCCAAAGGTAACGTGTGAACTAGGTATTGCACCTATTCACCTGTTTACCTAATCACCAGGTATATTCATCTAAATCACGTCAAAACAATGAAAGACTTCGAATAACAATTATTTATCTATAATATATAGTTATAATAATATAATTATCTCTATATATTATATAGACACACAAACATTTATATCGTTAAATTCAAATGGAGAAAGAAACACGAAACGTGATATTCTTTCCGAATTTGAATTTCGATGTTTCGTTCCGTGTTAATTGACGTCGTCGTGACTAGCATGCACAGATACGAGAACCCCTGACGGCCCCCTCCACGTCACGTCCGGACAGCCAACAGGAAGTCACGTCACCTACACATCCCCAGGAACATTCCTCCTCACCGCTACTCTGAAAAGACTCAGACCGCCAGGGGGAGAATCGACGCGCCAAGCAGGCAAAGCCGTTAGTTATTAGAGTCCCACATAGATGTCGCTGCGATCCTGCCTACCCGTCAGGAGAGTCTGTCGTATTTCCGAGTATTCTCGCTTCCTGACCCGGAACTTGGTCGTCTCCGGTCCTGCAATACGTCATTTCCGGTACACCGTTAGGCGGTGTAAGCTCACGTGGATTGAGGTGGGGACCAATGACGGAGGCTCAGCCGAGCACCGGCGCATACGTGACAATGACGTCATTAGATACCGATGTGCCATCTTGGATTTTGTAAGAAACTATACCAAGCAACCGTCCGCATATTATCTGTGCATTGCGTCACCACATCACATGCAATAACCTTTTTCAAACTTGATAGGCAATATTGGCGATTTTTGACGAATTATCATCCACTGCCCCCAAAGCAGTGCCTATCGGAATCCGATTGGTTCATAGCGTCACGTGACTGTCTATACCCGAGATTCCGATCTCTGCCGACGGCAATAAACGAATACCGACGAAAACACCCGAAGTTCACGACCAGGCGAAAACGGACCAAGGTCAGGATACACAACATTAACTACAAACCAACACAGCCACGTACAATCAGCGATACACACTCTACATCTACGTTTCCATATTATACAACACCTGATATCTAATCTACCCCTACGTTTCCACATTATACAACATCTGATACCTAATCTATCTCTACGTTTCCACATTATACAGCATCTGATACCTAATCTATCTCTACGTTTCCCTATTATACGGCGCTTGATACCTATTATGATATCTATACATCCCCCTGCCTCCATTAAACAACTCCTGCTAATACTCTATCTCAACGTTCCTTCATCAATACAGCATCTCATGCTTACTCTATCTCTACATCCCCCTCCCTTCATCATACAACATACTGATACTTACTCTATCTCCACGTTGGTCGGTCCGACAGTCTTCGTCAGGCCGTCATCGTACTTGCACGTCATGCGGTATGCGCGCGCATCTCGGGTTACCAGCATCAGGTGAGGCTGAATGACGACAGTCGTGCTGTACAGACCGTTATCCTGCACAAGCAGACGAACGACAGCGGTCAGTACACGTTCTGATGACGTCACGGATGACTTCGCGTGATGCAAGAACCTCAAAATTGCCGCCTTATTGATATACTTTTTTATCGTAATTTCTATTCTCACTATTGTTAATATATATATATATATATATATATATTACACTCCCAATATTAATAATAATAATAACAACAATAATTATTATGATAGAAATAATAATAACACTAGTAATAACAATTATAATTGCTACCATAATACTCCTAGACGCCCGCTTACCTCGTCGATCGTGAACTCGCACTCGGAGTACTTAGCGAAGAAGACCGTCATGTTGTCGGCAGAGTTGTCGAACATGCGCATGCGACACGCGTCCGTCTTAAAGTTGTTCTTCACGTAGATGACCCCCGTGAACGTTGAACTTCCGCCGGAAGCCTGCCGTAGGTTGACCCGAAACTCGATCCCGTCTTGCTTACAGATCACTGCAACGAGCGACGAAGGAGGCGTATATTATAGCAACATTTATGACGTATAGACATATAGACGTATGTATGTACGACGATTGATTGCCAGTAGTCGTAGATATATTCATCGAATAGAGTTACGTTCGATTTGTTCGTTAGATATGTTCGTCGAGAGAATACAGTCGACGACTGCATGTAGTGTTTAGTTTATCATGCCAGCAGAAAATTGCTATTAGTTATATAAACAAACTGTATGATTGAGATTATATTTAGTAGGCCCCTATATAGTTATATTTTTAGTAGTGATATATCTTTTTGTACTATGATACATCATACAAATTTATATGCTAGCTGGTGCAATATATATTAAGTATTAATGTATTAGTTACTTTAAGACCAGTTCAGTTGTAAGTTCACGTAAAAATAGCAAGTTGGTAGTAATATGAGTGAGGAAACAGGAAAGGTAAATGTGTTAAACTGTGTTACACATATAGTATAGTGTTATAATAGATATTGTCTCGACAAAAGTTGAAACAAATCATTACTACCTATACAAACGGGAAAGAATAAACAAATAAATAAACATATATGTAAGCATATACATTTATTTATTTATATTCACAGAGAAATAGCAGCACAAAACCCGCTAGGTGGCGGGGCTAGACATCAGACGGATCTCGGTACTGCAATGTCAATGCAACTATAACTACGCAGAGAATACTAAGAAAAACATTAGTGTATTAAAGGGTTAAACAACACAGATGATTAAAGGGTTAAACAACACAGAGGAGTGACAAATACAGAGATCCCTTACCGAATCACTGATATCTGATCTGAAAACACACAATGCATAACAGAATGGCGCTACCATGGCCCCTATGCATCCAGGTAAACGTGCGCACCGCGGTTACCAAGGCAAGACAAGAGAAACAAGTTGAAGAAAAAGACACTCGATCATGTATAGCTCAGATTCTCTGCTGACGTCACACGCTAGGTGGCGCCCCCTGACGACGACGCTATATAACGAGTGATCAGCGAGAATGGAACTATAATGACAGTGACGATCGCAGGCGCACACTGGCGGTGATGGACGAGAAAAACACGTCCACAAAATGGCGGACGTGACCACAAAATGGCGGCTGTGGCAACTAAAATGGCCGCCTCCCAGTACAAACCTTTGACGGGTCCTCCGCCGTCTATGATTCGCGAGATATTGAACGTCGTCACATCGACAACGACGGTCGTAGGGTCGGGCGTCTGCGGATCCGTCACCTGCGGCGGCGTCGGACTAGTCGTGATTTCAGACGTTGTCGGGACCGTCGTGATCTCTACTGTCGTCTCTAAATATTCGTGCGAAACCAGGCGACAATGAGCGAGATCATGCGACGACGATGACGATGTCGTGACGTCATCACGACCGTGATGACAGGAACAGGAAATAAATGCTCGGTGAACGTTCGAATGGAAGCGGACGAAATAATCGGTTATAACATGACGACGGCAAAATAATAAGAACGTCGCATCGATCAACAGTATGCAAGCAAATCGTTAAAAAAATTGCACAAAACGTAAAGAAATGTGTTGCTAAAATTAATATAATATATTTTAAAATAGGTGCGAAAAAAAGAAACTCGTCCCAAAACAAAAACTAAAGAAAACGCGATACGGCAAAAAGTAAAAGGATCACATGAAGCTGAATTCATGTCGAATGAAGATAAAATGAAATCGATGTGCAAAATCGATCAGACGAACTTAACATATGAAATCAATGACTGAAATCGATCAATGAAATCAAAGCGTGAAATTGATCTATCGAAAGTAACATATGAAATCAATGAATGAAATTGATAAATGAAATCGATGCGTGAAATTGTTCGGACGAAATTGACGTATGAAATCGATGACTGAAATCGATGCGTGCAATCGATTGACATTTTGTAATCGGCCGATGACTAGCGTCGCCGGGAACAAACCTTGCGTGCGGTCGGTAACCGGCCGCAGTGTCGCCCTGTCCGGATCGCGCGTGCGTGGCGGCTCACTGCTATCGGTCTTATCGATGACGAGGCCTGCGTGAGGTGTTTGTTGTATGAGCAACGATGAGCGTGAGAGCGAACGATGGCGAGCCATGCGCGGCGTAGCGCACGAGGCGTCCGCGCGAGAAGTACGTCATCGTGGCACGTTACGTCATCTTCCGCGATGACGTCATCGTCTGTCATGACGTCATTGTTTACGATGACGTCATCACACGAGATGGCGTCGTCGACGTGATGACGTCACTGTCATTTTTTTGCGATCGTACGTGGTTTGATGTGGAAAATCGCTAATTTAAACGCGATATATGAAAGATAGCATCGGATGTTTTTTTTTAAAGATTTGTATTGAGTGAAAATTCAAGCCAGAGATGGACATGAGGTGGGAGGGAACGTGACGTACTTCGCGCACAAACGATGATCGTGATTGAAGTTCAGCGCTTCCACATTATCATGACGTAGCATGTAATCGCGTCGATGAGCACGACAAATGCGATGACGTCATGAGCGATGCTAACGTTACGATCACGATCCCTATCAGTGAGATTATGTCTGCATGGCGGTATACGCTCGATGCTCGATGCTTCATGCTATGATATGAAGCTATATACAGAATAGCTATATATAATGAAGCAAACTTGATGCTCGATGCATGAGCTATGATATGAACTATGACAGGTTCTCACGCACGAGAACGCGTCAGTGTTAGCAAACCGACAATCAACAGCACGCAGACACAGACACACAGTATTACACACCCACACACGGACACAACGGACAAGTACCTAACGATTAACACACGACAGTTACGGCGGCACAGATACACGTACGTACGTGCGAACGTACAAACGCACGCACGCACGCACGCACGCACGCACGCACGCACGCACGCACGCACAATGATGCATATGGGCACAGTGATTAATGCAGTACGAATGGCTGTGCGAACGTGGTGTGTATGAATGATGGATCAAGGATGGTAGGAACGCACTCAGTGGTGAGGTGGCGCACGTTATACCGATACCTACCGATCGCTCGTTCCAAGATTGTGACGTCAGCGACATGCCATGACGTATCAACAACATAATGATGACGTACCTCCACCGTAACTCACACGAAGCGACGTCGATCTTACGTTTGATCTAGCCGCGATCGTACGACGTAGAAAATGACGTGTTCTAATATTGTTGCGGACGTGTGACGTAAGGAATGACGTAACTAAGTTCGTTGGAAACGTGTGACGTAAGGAGTGACGTGTGCACAACATGCGATAGACGCAGACGGCGCAGAGAGTGCAAATAAAAAAACAGATTGTGCAGAAATGAGAGAAGAGAAGTCGAGATAGTGAAATAACCCGTTTTCGGGGGTTCTAAACAACTAACAAACGCTCGGCGGAGAAGTAGACGCAAAACACGCACACAGTTTCTATTCGGGGGAAGCGTAGTGCTACGTCACTCGCTTCCCCACGACGCTGACGACACACACACGTGCAGACGACCGCCAACAACAGCAGCGCCCCTAACGACGACGATGACGACGACAACATGCAGTCCTCACGAAACCTTTAGTGTCAACCCTTCTCGTAGCAAGAATCACCTTCGTCCAAGCGGGCGGGTTCTTGCGTCGTTGGGCCGGTACCGCCGCGTCCGGCCATCAAGTTAAAGAGCATAGCCGTGGTCATGGGATCGTCGCTGCCGACGTCTGGAGCATGGGTTACTGACGCGTCGCTGGGTTCAATACTGCCGCCGACGTCGTCGGTGCTGCTGGTTCGAGCGTCGGTGGACGCGTCCGTGACGACGGCAAGTAACGGGACAGTGGCAGCGTCAGGCGTGGTGCTAGTGGCAGCGTCAGTAACGCTATCTGTTGCAGCGTCAGTGGGAGTATCCGTTGCAGCGTCAGTAGCAGTATCTGTTGCAGCGTCAGTAACAGTATCTGTTACAGCGTCAGTAGCAGTATCTGTTACAGCGTCAGTAGCAGTAACTGTTACAGGCGTCAGTGAGCAGTATCTGTTGCACCGCGTCATAACAGAACTCTGTTGCAGCGCCAAGTAGCAGATCTGTTTGCAGCGTCAGTAGTAGTACTTTTGCAGCGTCAGTAACAGTATCTGTTCGCAGCGCAGTTAACAGTATCTGTTGCGGAGCGTCAGTAGCATATCTGTTGCAGCGTCAGTAGCAGTATCTAGTTGCAGCGTCAGTAACAGTATCTGTTGTAAGCAGTCAGTGACATCGTTCTGTACAGTATCTGTTTGCAGCGTCAGTGATATGCGTCAGTCAGCTGTATCTGTTGGCAGCGTCAGTGATAGCGTCAGTAAGCAGTATCTGTTGGCACGCGTCCATAGCAGTACTGGTTGCAGCGTCAGTACAGTATTAGGTCCATGAGTTGGGCGCGTCAGTGACAGTATCTGTTGCAGCGTCATGCAAAGTATCTGTTGCGAGCAGTGCGTCAGTACAGTATCTGTGCGCGTCAGTGATAGCGTCAGTAGCAGTATCTTGTGCAGCGTCAGTGATAGCGTCAGTACGTTATCTGTTGCAGCGAATCAGTGAGTACGTCAGTAACAGTATCTGTTGGCAGCGTAGTAAGGCGGCAGTAACAGTATCTGTTGCAGGTCAGTGAAGAGCGTCAGCTAGCTCAGATTCGTGCAGCGTCAGTAAGAAGTATCTGTCTTGCTACCAGTTCAGATAACAGTATCTGTTGGCAGCGTGCGTAACACTATTGCTGTTGCAGCGTCAGTGATAGCGTGCAAGTAGGCAGTATCTTGTTTGCAGCGTCAGTGATAGCGAGTCAGTAGCAGTATCTTGTTGCAGGCGTGGCAGTAGGCAGTATCTGTTGCAAGCGTCAGTAACAGTATACTGTTGCATACGTCAAGTAACACTAATCTGTTGCAGCGTCAACTGGTAGTAAACTCTGTTGCAGCGATCAGGTGATAGCGTCAGTAGCCAGGTATCTGTTGGGCACCCGCGTCAGGAAGAAGTAGCTGTTGGCAGCCGTCAGTGACAATATCTTGTTGGGCAGCGTCAGTGATAGCGACGTAGGCAGTAATCTGTTGCAAAGCGTCAGTAGAATATCGTGTTGCAGGCGCAAGTGACAGTACAATGTTGATGGCGTCAGTAACAGTATCTGTTGAGGCGTCAGTATCAGTATCTGTTGCACGGCGTCAGTAAGCAGCTATCTTGTTGCAGCGTCAGGTAGGCAGTATCTGTTGCAGCCGTCCAGTAACAGTATCATGTTGGCAGCGTCAGTAACAGTATCTGTTGCAGGCGTCAGTGACAGTATCTGTTGCAGCGTCAGTTGACAGTATCTGTGGCAGCGGTACAGTAACAGTACTGTTGCAGCGTCAGTAAACAGTATTTGCAGCGTCAGTGATAGCGTCAGTAGGGCAGTATCTGTTGCAGCGGTCAGTGGCAGTATCTGATGCAGCGTCAGTAGCGGCATATGCTGTTGCCAGCGTCCAGTAAGCATAATCTGTTGCAGCGTACGAGTAAGCAGTAATCTGTTGCAGGCGTCAGTAACAGCAATCATGTTGCCAAAGCGTCCAGTAAGCAGTCTCTGTGCAGCGTCAGTAACACTATCTGTTGCAGCGTCAGTGAAGCGTCGAGTAGCAGTACTGTTGCAGCGATCAGTGGCAGTATCTGTGCACGCGCAACGTAGGGGCAGTAACTGTTACAGCGTCAGTGACAGTAATCTGTTGCAGCGTATAACAGTTTCTGTGTTGGCAGCGTCAGTACAGTATGCTGTTGTAAGCGTCAGGTGACATCGTTCGTACAATCTGTTGCAGCGTCAGTGATAGCGTCAGTAGCAGTATCTGTTGGCAGCCCGTCATAACAGTATCTGTTGCAGCGCAGTGAGAGCGCTCAGTACAGTATCTGTTGCAGCGTCGCAGTGATACGCGTCAGTAGCAGTATCTGTTCAGCGTCCAGTAACAGTTTCTGTTGGCACGCAGTCAGTAACCAGTACTGTTGGCAGCGTCAAGTACACACGTTTCTGCTGTAAGCGTCAGTGACAGTAACTGGTTGGCAGCGTCAGTGATACGTCAGTAGCAGTATCTGTTGACAGCGTCGTAGGAGTATCTGTCTTGCGCAGCGGTCAGTGACAGTATCAGTGACAGTATCTGTTGCAGCGCAGTAGCAGTATTCTGTTGGCAGCATCAGTACAGATCTGTGCAGCGTCAGTAGGCAGTATCTGGTTGCAGCATCAAGTAACCAGTATTCTGTTGCAGGCGTCAGTAACAGGAGTATCTGTTGCAGCGTCAGTAACACGTAATTCTGTTGCAGCGTCAAGTAAACACTATCAAGTTGCGCGTCAGTAGGCGAGTACCTGTGTGCAGCGTCAGTTTAGTATTATCTGTTGCACGGCCGTCAAGTAACAGTATCTGTTGAGTCGCTCAGTAACACTATCTGTTGGCAGCGTCAGTAGGCAGTATGCTGTTGCAGCGTCAGTAGCAGTATCTGTGCAGCGCAGTAACAGCTATCTGTTGACCAGCGTCAGTAGCAGTACTCTGTTGCAGCGTCAGTAACAGTATCTGTTGCAAGCGTCAGTAACAGTAATCTGTTGCAAGCGTCATAACACTATCCTGTGTGCAAGCGTCAGTAGCAGTACTTGTTGCAGCGTCAGTAACAGTATCTGTTGCAGCGTCAGTGATAGCGTCAGTAGCAGTATCCGTTGCAGCGTCAGTAACAGTATCTGTTGCAGCGTCAGTGACAGCATCAGTGACAGTATCTGTAGCAGTGACAGTAGTAGTATCTGTTGCAGCGTCAGTAACAGTATCTGTATCTAGCAAAATTAAGACGTCAGTAACAGCGTCAGTAACAGCATCAGTAGTAGCGTCAGTTGGGGCGTCAGTTGTAGTAGTAGCGTCAGTTGGGGCGTCAGTTACAGTAGTAGCGTCAGCAACAGCGTTAGCTGGAGCGTCAGTTGCAGTAGTAGCGTCAGTTGGGGCGTCAGTTGCAGTAGTAGTGTCAGTAACAGCGTCAGTTGCAGTAGTAGCGTCAGTTGGGGCTTCAGTTGCAGTAGTAGCGTTAGTAACAGCGTCAGTTGGGGCGTCAGTTGCAGTAGTAGCGTCAGGTGGGGCGTCCGTTACAGTATTAGCGTCAGTAATAGCGTCAGTTGATGCGTCAGTTGTAATAGTAGCGTCAGTAAAAGCATCAGTTGGGGTGTCAATTGCAGTTGTAGCGTCGGTAACAGCGTCAGTTGCAGTAGTAGCGTCAGCTGCAGTAGGAGCGTCAGTAACAGCGTCAGTTGGGGCGGCAGTTACAGCGTCAGTGGCTGTAACAGCGTCAGTAACAGCGTCAGTAACAACGTCAGCAACAGCAACAGTAGCGACATCAGTGACAGCGTCAGTAACAGCTTCAGTAGCAGCGTCAGTAACGACGTCAGTAACAGCGTCAGTAACAGCGTCAGTAGCAGCGTCAGTAACGACGTCAGTAACAGCGTCAGTAGCAGCGTCAGTGGATTTGATCTTGCTATCTCTAATGATGAGATTCGCCGCCCGCTGCTCGTCCACGACGACGTTCACACCTCTCACGATGACGTCACGCAGCTTAATCGTCGTCGACGCATTGATTGACAGGTGTCCTCCCGCCAGGGCGGCGCTCGCGCGCGCTATCTCGCTCGCGTTCGTCCGCGATAACACAGCGAGCAATGTCTGGTTGCTGTCAATCGCGTCCACTGCTTCACGCTGATTGGACACGCTCGGGGTGGGCGGGTCGATCTGTTCTCCTATGGCTGCGCCGGTTTCCTTCGTTGTCGTCGTGACGTCACGTGGACTGTTATCCAATTGGTTATTGTCGCCGGGTGCGTTGTGACTGATCGTTGATATAATCGATGATTCATCGATACTGTGCTCGAGCCTGATATCTTCCTTTCTAACGCTGTATGACGCGTCTACAGCTCGACTAGTACTACGCGTAGCATCTAGTTAGAAAAAAAAGATGGAAAGTAAAATCGAGCAAAGAAATGATGAAGAAATAGAGGTAAATAAATCGGTGGTAAGCGAGTGATGAAATTGAATGAAAGACGCAAATTGTTGCAAATAAATATTCAAAGAATTTGATAGTGTATAAAGCTAGAGTATAAAGCAGAAACGAAAAAAAAATCATGCTGTAGCAAGGATGGAGAGGAATTTGGAACCGCGAACATTAGGATAATCTTAGGACAGGAATTTATCCAGTGGGAATATGTAACTTACCTGCTAAAGGGTTGTTGGTAAACTGACTGGGCGTTGACGCGTTGTCATCAGTAAGAATATCTGTCTGAGTGGGAATTGGCGTATTTGTTAATTTCAAATCAGTTAGATTTGCTCCCGGTAGAGGCCCAATGCTTATTCCAACGGTAGTAAATTGAGATTCAGTCGGCGTCTGTGACGTCACTGGTTCCTGTGTTCCTGGCGACTCTGTTGGAGGCTGTGGTGTCACAGGTTCCTGTGTTCCTGGAGCCTCTGTTGATGGCTGTGATGTCACAGATTCTGTTGTTACCGGGGCCTCTGTTGGTGGTTGTGACGTCACAGGTTCTTGTGTTCCTGGAGCCTCTGTCGATGGCTGTGATGCCACAGATTCCGTTGTTACCGGGGCCTCTGTTGGTGGTTGTGACGTCACAGGTTCTTGTGTTCCTGGAGATGTTGTTGATGGCTGTGATGTCACAGGTTTCGTTATTTCTGGAGCACCAGTTAATGGCTGTGACGTCACAGCTTTTTGCGTTCCGGGAGATTCTGTTGGTGGCTGTGATGTCACAGATTCTGTTGTTACTGGAGCCTCTGTTGATGGTTGTGATGTCACAGGTTGTTGTGTTTCTGGAGCCTCAGTCGATGGCTGTGATGTCCCAGTTTCTTGCGTTCTGGGAGATTCTGTTGGTGGCTGTGATGTCACAGGTTCTGTTGTTACTGGAGGTGTAGTTGATGGCCGTGATGTCACAGGTTACTTTATTTCTGGAGCCTCAGTCGATGGCTGTGAATGTCACAGTTTTCTTGCGTTCCTGGAGATTCTGTTGGTGGCTGTGTGATGTCACAGTTCTGTTGTTACTCGGAGCCTCTGTTGATGTCTGTGTGATGTCACAGGTTCTGTTGTCTTCGGAGCCTCTGTGATGGTTGTGATGTCACAGGTTGGTGTGTTTCTGGAGCCTCAGTCGATGGCTGTGATGTCACAGTTCTTGCGTTCGCGGGAGATTCTGTTGATGACTGTGATGTCACAGGTTCTGTGGTTACTGGAGCCTCTGTCGATGGCTGTGATGTCACAGTTTCTTGCGTTCCGGGAGATTCTGTTGATGACTGTGATGTCACAGGTTCTGTTGTTACTGGAGCCTCTGTCGATGGCTGTGATGTCACAGTTTCTTGCGTTCCGGGAGATTCTGTTGATGGTTGTGATGTCACAGTTCTGTTTGTTACTGGAGCCTCGTCGGTGGTTGTGATGTCACAGTTGTTGTGTTTCCTGGAGCCTCAGTCGATGGCCTGTGATGTCACATTTCTTGGCGTTCTGGGAGATTCTGTGGTGGCTGTGATGTCACAGGTTCTGTTGTTACCGGAGCCTCAGTCGATGGCTGGGATGTCACCAGTTTTTTGCGCTCCAGGAGATTCTGTTAATGTCTGTGATGTCACAGGTTGTTTGTGTTCCTGGAGCCTCTGTTGGTGCTGTGATGTCACAGGTCTATTGTTTTACCGGAGCCTCTGTGGGTGCTGTGATGTCAACAGGTTCTGTTGTTGCCGGAGCCTCTGTGATGGCTGTGACGTCACAGGTTGTTGTGGTTCCTGGAGCATCTGTTAATGGTTGTGACGTCACAGGTTCTTGTGTTCCTGGAGGCATCTGTCAATGGTTGTGAGTCACAGGTTTCCATTGTTACGGAGCGCTCTGTTGATGGCTGTGATGTCACAGGTTTTGTGTGTCCCGAGCTACAGTTGATGGACTGTGACGTCACCAGTTCCGGTGTTTCAGTTTCGTCACTGTTGAGTCTGTGACGTCACAGCATCTGTCGTTACGCTAACCAACCGTGACAATTTGTCAAATCGACCTCTGGCCGAGTGGGCGTGGACACGGGCGCTGGCTGGACGCCGGGCTGGAGTGGAATCAGTGGCTGGGCTCGTGCTAGCGGGTTCTGTGGCGGTGTCAGTGGGAGGTGAACTGGCTAGACGTGTTAGTGCTGTCGGTGACAGCTGACGTGCGTCAAGGTGACGGTCTCTCTACGACTTCCGTTACCGGCAAGCGTGTTGTGTCGGTTTCTCTCTGTCCGGTACCGTAGCTAAGGCGAAAAAAAACAAATCAAAAGCGAAAATAAGGAAAAAAGGAAAAACCGAAATGCCCCGCTGCCAAAAGCGATACCGTGTTAATGCGTAAAGTAGAAAGTAAATTTCGTTATTTATATAAGCAGAAAATAGCAAAATAAACGCGAATGAAAACTTTATTAAATGAAATAATGTAAATAATTCAATTAAGATAATGTAAGTTAATACAAACGCCAAATTAAAATCTCTATCCACCGCTCAGGCCAGAAGACGTTTACAAAATGAAACAAAAACTGTAACTATTGCAAAGCAAATCATCAATATAAAGTAACTAAAATGAATCGACAAAATAGCTTAAAGGAATCAAAGCAAAACAATGCAAACCGTGTTAGTGTAATGCAAAATTAACCGCACAAAATAACGAAATGCAAATACAATCAAAACAAACAACATTGCTGCCCTGAGTCCGAATACGTTACCTTGCCTCGCGCGTTCAGCCACGATTCTCTCTCGTGCTATATTTTCTCATATCTCTGTGCCTAACAAATTGCGTGTATGTCTGTCTGTCCGTATGTCTATCTGTCTGTCGTCTATATCGACATAATCCATCTTGTATCACGTGACCGGTGTCATTTCCTTGCAGCAGCGTGTGTGCTATGCTACACGCGCGCGTGAGCGCATGTGCGTGCGTGTGCAGTTTTTCCCCACATAAAAACATGCACCTAACCATGTAATTACCATCTTAATCGGATCATGTAGGCATGCACGCACACGCGGAGCGATGTGTCTTGTGTGTGCTGGTGTCTAAAATTCTCGCGTTTCGCACGAAGCTGTATGCCGTGTTCTCTTCGTTCGCCTCCTTTCTTCTCTCCTTTCTCGCCCGCACTCAGCGCTGCGCGGCCATTATAGCTATCTATCAGCGCTACTTTACCTCCCCTTCTTCTTCGTGCTGTTACCATTCTCCTGCGAACACCCAAACTTCTTACCCACACATAATCGAGCAACAATCCACTATCGACACCTGAAAGAAAACCTGTGAAAAAATTCCCTCGCGTTCCGCCATCTTGGCAGTGGACGCAAGATGGCGGTGTGTTAGATGGAGTGGAGAGACGGAGCAGGAGGAGGAGGAGGAGGAGAAGGAAGAGGAGGACGGAGGAGGAGGGGAAGGAGCTTACCTTCCACAGGGCCATCACGTGACGATAATGGCGTCGTGCTGCCCTAGCGCTGTGGGCGACGTCTCGGTAAAGAGGCTGCAACGAGAACACAGGTAAACACACATATATTAAAGCATATCTCACAACCTTGCATGCAGTGCTGCCTACTGTTTAGACAGCTTCCCAGTTCCTGCTGATACGCAAGAGGACACGATGTCTAATAGCACTGCCTGCTGTAACAGGGCGTGTCTGATTGGCGGAAATGAGATCGAACTAGCCCTAGGAACAATATTCTGGGGGCTGTTGTTAGAAACAAAATCAGTTTCAAATGAGTCTTAACACTAACTTTGTCTCTTAGACTGTTTGCAGAAAACATGGTAAAGTTACAAATTTCTGACACGCATTGCGCATAGAGATCGGTCTACGAGAAAAAAAATAGAATGTTACGAACTACTAAATCTTAAAACTAATTTCATTTGTCCAACAAGGTTCGAAGCCCTTCACAAAGCACTGATAAGGAGTGTAATAGTCGTAATTTAATAATCAACATATATTACATGTACCCGCTATACTACTAAGTACAGGAGCAGTACAGAGTAGGGATATAAGTGTGCACTTTTGACAAAATTATGAAATTGGCACATAGGTAGTTTCAGAGGTGTGTATATGAGCGGTGAGCACGCTACCGTTACAGGAAGAAGCTGCCTTCGAGTTCATGCAGTTCTCAGCGTTGGCGCCAACACATGCCTCGCGCCACACTCATCGATGTCTGCAAGCATGCCAAGAGAACGGCATGAGGATGACGCGGAGTTCGTAGATGATGCGACATTCGGTGGACACCCGCTGAGGTCAGAGTCAGTGGTCAAAGGTTTCCTCCATCTCCGCGCGCCGCTCTCTCTCTCACTTCCGCGCCCTTCCCTCGTCCACTTCCCTCCTCTCTCTCGTCTCCTCCCTCTCTCTCTCTTTCTCCCTCTCGCCCTCTCTCTGTTCGCTGTCTTTCTTTCTCACTCAGTCTTTTTGTTCTCTTTCGTTCTTGCTCTCTCGTCTCGTCTCTCTCTCTCTCTCTCTCTCTCTCTCTCTCTCTTCACATCACACTCTCACACGCTCTAAATCTCTTTCGTGTGTTCGCATCTTACCTGTGCACACGACCCACTCCTTCCCATCCGCGCTTACACACGCAGTGAAAGCTGCCTGGTGGATCGTCCAGACAGGCGGCATTGCGGTCGCATTGTGTATTCCCAGCTCACACTCGTTGATATCTGCAGGGAGGAAGGATTACCACGTTAGCCTAGGTTTCCCGCTCTGCGTTCGCCTCGCGCTCGCTTCTTCTCGCCTTTTCATCGTCCGCGAATGTCGTCGCGTGACGTCACGTTTTTCATGCGTCATATCCGATACTGCATGTTTCCGTTTGTGTCGTGTCGTGGATTGATCGCTGACACTAGGGGGCGCACACTTACTTTGGCAGGTGTCCCTTCCGTTTCGAGTGTATCCGGTGAGCACGTGCACACGCTAGCTGCCCTCGGTGTTCGTACACGGTGCCAGAAGCAGCGTGGACAGTCGTCCGTGTTTGATAGACACTCGTCAATGTCTGAGAGAGAGAGAGAGAGAGAGAGAGAGATGAGAATTAGTGAGGAAACAGGGTATTGTGTGTCGAAGTACACCGTTTACTATCATAATAATACGTATAATACATAATATAATGATATCATATGCATACACATAATACCATATTTAGAAATAAAATATGGAGGCAGATAACAGTAGCGCATTGGCAGGAGACTGACGGTTAGACTGACACCAAGCACACCTAGTGCCTGAGCGTACAAGGAGAACAACGATGTATGGGGGCGAGTCTAACCGTTGATAAAACAAGAAACAAAAAGCGTTTTCGCAGCATGATGACGCTCATCGATTATGACGTAATGACGACGTCATCAGGCGCATCGTCTGCTCGTCGGGGGCGACCTTACCGACGCATCCGCTAGCTGTCTGCTTGTATCCGGGTTTGCATTCGCATTCGAAACGCGCACATACGAGGTTCCTACAGACAGTGTTTTCTGGCAGTTGTCTAATCTGGCTGTACACTCATTGATATCTGCAATAATATGACGTATATGTGGTCAGGATAAATATAAATGATTAATACGTATGTGTGTGTGTGCCGTGGGAGGTTGTGTATGTCGTGTGTGTGTGTGTGTGTGTGCGGGGGGGGGGTTGTGTGTGTGTGTGTGTGTGTGGTGTGTGTGTGTTGGCGTGTGTGTGCGTGCGTGCGTGCGTTTGTGTGCGTGCGTGCGTGCGTGCGTGCGTGCGTGGCGTGCGTGCTTGTGTGTGTGTATATATATATTGTTGTGTGTGCTGTGTGTGTGTGTATGTGTGTGTGGTGTGTGTGTGTGTGTGTGTGTGTGTGCGTCGCGCGCTGTGTGTGTGTGTGCGCGCGCGTGTGTGTGTGTGCGGCGCGGCGTGTCTGTATGTAGAACGGTGTGCTGTGTGTACGTGACAAGGTATACAGCGGCAGGTGTACATCTAACTGTTATGTGTGTACACCGAAGCAGTCGACACCGTCGCCCCTGTATCCCTTCTCACAGGAGCAACCTGAAGCCGCCGACAATGTTCGTCCACATGCCATGAGCAGCGTGGCAGTTTGCCCTTCCCTCGGCACACTCATCCTGGTCTGTGCTACAGATGAGAGAGAGAGAAGATCTCTGTTAGTAAAGACGCGGT
>NW_014577314.1:357918-368189 GCF_000485595.1 Priapulus caudatus | reverse complement strand
TATCTCGCTCGCGTATTGCGTCCGCGATAACACAGCGAGCAATGTCTGGTTGCTGTCAATCGCGTCCACTGCTTCACGCTGATTGGACACGCTCCGGGGTGGCGCGGGTCGATCTGTTCCCTAGGCTGCGCGCGGTTTCCTTCGTTGTCGTCCGTGACGTCACGTGGACTGTTATCCAATTGGTTATTGTCGCCGGGTGCGTTCCGGAGTGGTTGTTGACTGATCGGTTAGTATAATCGAGATTCATCGATACGTGGCTCGAGCCTGATATCTTCCTTTCTAACGCTGTATGAGCGTCGTCTACAGCTCGACCTAGTACTACGCGTAGCCATCTAGTTAGAAAAAAAAGATGGAAAGTAAATCGAGCAAAGAAATGATGAAGAAATAGAGGTAAATAACATCGGTGTGGTAGCGAGCTGGATGAAATTGAATGAAAGACGCAAATTGTGGCAAATAAATATTCAAGAATTTGATAGTGTATAAAGGTAGAGTATAAAGCGAGAACGAAAAAAAAATCATGCTGTAGCAAGGATGGAGCAGGAATTTGGAACCGGCGAACATTAGGATAATCTTAGGACAGGAATCTATCCAGTGGAATATTTAATCTACCTGCTAAAGGTTGTTGGTAAGACTGACTGGGCGTTGCACGCGTTGTCATCAGTAAGAATATCGTGCTGGAGTGGGCAATTGGCGTATTTGTTAATTTCAAATCAGTTAGATTTGCTCCGGTAGAGGCCCAATGCTTATTATCCAACGGTAGTTAAATTGGAGATTCAGTCGGCGTCTGTGACGTCACTGGTTCCTGTGTTCCTGGCGGACTCTGTTGGAGCTGTGGTGTCACAGGTTCCTGTGTTCCTGCGGCCTCTGTTGATGGCTGTGATGTCACAGATTCTGTTGTTACACGCGGGCCTCTGTTGCGTGATTGTGACGTCACAGGTTCTTGTGTTCCTGCGAGCCTCTGTCGATGGCTGTGATGCCACAGATTCCGTTGTTACCGGGGCCTCTGTTGGTGGTTGTGACGTCACAGGTTCTTGTGTTCCTGGAGATGTTGTTGATGGCTGTGATGTCACAGGTTTCGTTATTTCTGGAGCACCAGTTAATGGCTGCTGACGCTCACATGCTTTTTTGCGTTCCGGGAGATTCTGTTGCGTGGCTGTGATGTCACAGATTCTGTTGTTACTGGAGCTCTGTGATGGTTGTGATGTCACAGGTTGTTGTGTTTCTGGGAGCCTCAGTCGATGGCGCTGTGACGTCACAGCTTTTTGCGTTCCGGGAGATTCTGTTGGTGGCTGTGATGTCACAGATTCTGTTGTTACTGGAGCCTCTGTTGATGGTTGTGATGTCACAGGTTGTTGTGTTTCTGGAGCCTCAGTCGATGGCTGTGATGTCCCAGTTTCTTGCGTTCTGGGAGATTCTGTTGGTGGCTGTGATGTCACAGATTCTGTTGTTACTGGAGCCTCTGTTGATGGTTGTGATGTCACAGGTTGTTGTGTTTCTGGAGCCTCAGTCGATGGCTGTGATGTCCCAGTTTCTTGCGTTCTGGGAGATTCTGTTGGTGGCTGTGATGTCACAGGTTCTGTTGTTACTGGAGCCTCTGTTGATGTCTGTGATGTCACAGGTTCTGTTGTTACTGGAGCCTCTGTCGGTGGTTGTGATGTCACAGGTTGTTGTGTTTCTGGAGCCTCAGTCGATGGCTGTGATGTCACAGTTTCTTGCGTTCTGGGAGATTCTGTTGGTGGCTGTGATGTCACAGGTTCTGTTGTTACCGGAGCCTCAGTCGATGGCTGGGATGTCACAGTTTTTTGCGCTCCAGGAGATTCTGTTAATGTCTGTGATGTCACAGGTTGTTGTGTTCCTGGAGCCTCTGTTGGTGGCTGTGATGTCACAGGTTCTATTGTTACCGGAGCCTCTGTTGGTGGCTGTGATGTCACAGGTTCTGTTGTTGCCGGAGCCTCTGTTGATGGCTGTGACGTCACAGGTTGTTGTGTTCCTGGAGCATCTGTTAATGGTTGTGATGTCACAGGTTCTTGTGTTCCTGGAGCATCTGTCAATGGTTGTGATGTCACAGGTTCCATTGTTACCGGAGCCTCTGTTGATGGCTGTGATGTCACAGGTTTTTGTGTTCCCGGAGCTACAGTTGATGACTGTGACGTCACCAGTTCCGGTGTTTCAGTTTCGTCACTTTGAGTCTGTGACGTCACAGCATCTGTCGTTACGCTACCAACCGTGGACAATTTCTGATCATCGACCTCTGGCCGAGTGGGCGTGGACACGGGGCGCTGGCTGGACGGGGCTGGAGTGGAATCAGTGGCTGGGCTCGTGCTAGCGGTGTCTGTGGCGGTGTCAGTGGGAGGTGACTGGCTAGACGTGTTAGTGCTGTCGGTGACAGCTGACGTGGTCAAGGTGACGGTCTCTCTACCGACTTCCGTTACCGGCAACGGTGTTGTGTCGGTTTCTCTGTCCGGTACCGTAGCTAAGGGCGAAAAAAAAAATCAAAAGCGAAATAAGGAAAAAGGAAAAACCGAAATGCCCGCTGCAAAAGCGATACCGTGTTAATGCGTAAAGTAGAAAGTAAATTCGTTATTTATATAAGCAGAAAATAGCAAAATAAACGCGAATGAAACTGTTATTAAATGAAATAATGTAAATAATTCAATTAAGATAATGTAAGTTAATACAAACGCCAAATTAAAATCTCTATCCACCGCATCAGGCCAGAAGACGTTTAACAAAAATGAACAAAAACTGTAACTATTGCAAAGCAAATCATCAATAAAAGTAACTAAATGAATCGACAAAATAGCTTAAAGGAATCAAAGCAAAACAATGCAAACCGTGTTAGTGTAATGCAAATTAACCCACAAAATAACGAAATGCAAATACAAATCAACAAAACAACATTGCTGCCCTGAGTCGGAATACGTTACCTTGCCTCGCGGGTTCAGCCACGATTCTCTCTCGTGCTATATTTCTCATATCTATGTGCCTAACA
Source organism: Priapulus caudatus (assembly GCF_000485595.1). Taxonomy (NCBI): domain Eukaryota; kingdom Metazoa; phylum Priapulida; class Priapulimorpha; order Priapulimorphida; family Priapulidae; genus Priapulus; species Priapulus caudatus. The sequence continues at coordinate 365,197 of NW_014577314.1, read as the reverse complement.
AATCGCGTGTATGTCTGTCTGTCCGTCTGTCTATCTGTCTGTCGTTCTATCGACATAATCCATCTTGTATCACGTGACCGGTGTCATTTCCTTGCAGCAGCGTGTGTGCTAGTGCTACAGCGCGCGTGAGCGCATGTGCGTGCGTGTGCAGTTTTTCCCCACATAAAAACATGCACCTAACCCATGTATTAACCATCTTAATCGGATCATGTAAGGCATGCACGCACACCGGAGCGATGTGTCTTGTGTGGTGCTGGTGTCTAAAATTCTCGCGTTTCGCACGAAGCTGTATGCGTGTTCTCTTCGTTGCGCCTCTTTCTTCTCTCCTTTCTCGCCCGCACTCAGCGCTGCGCGGCACTTATAGCTATCTATCAGCGCTACTTTACCTTCCCCTTCTTCTTCGTGCTGTTACCATTCTCCTGCGAACACCCAAACTTCCTTACCCACACATAATCGAGCAACAATCCACTATCGACACCTGAAAGAAAACCTGTGAAAAAATTCCCTCGCGTTTCCGCCATCTTGGCAGTGGACGCAGATGGCGGTGTGTTAGATGGAGTGGAGAGACGGAGCAGGAGGAGGAGGAGGAGGAGAAGGAAGAGGAGAAGGAGGAGGAGGGGAAGGAGCTTACCTTCCACAGGGCCAGTCACGTTGACGATAATGGCGTCGTCTGGCCCTAGCGGCTGTGGCGACGTCTCGGTAACGATGGCTGCAACGAGAACACAGGTAAACACACATATATTAAAGATAGGGGGGTCCCCGGTGACACTCACAACATTGCATGCAGTGCCACCTACTGTTTAGACAGCTTCCCAGTTCCTGCTGATACGCAAGAGGACACGATGTCTAATAGCACTGCCTGCTGTAACAGGGCGTGTCCTGATTGGCGGAAATGAGATCGAACTAGCCCTAGGAACAATATTCTGGGGGGGGGCCGTTGTTAGAAACAAAATCAGTTTCAAAATGAGTCTTAACACTAACTTTGTCTCTTAGACTGTTGGCAGAAACATGGTAAAGTTACAAATTTCTGACACGCATTGCATAGAGGTCCGGTCTACGAGAAAAAGTAAATGTTAGAACTACTATTCTTAAAACTAATTTCATTTGTCCAACGAGGTTCGAAGCCCTTCACAAAGCACTGATAAGGAGTGTAATAGTCGTATATTAATAATCAACATATATTACATGTACCCGCTATACTACTAGTACAGGAGCAGTACAGAGTAGGGATATAAGTGTGCACTTTTTGACAAAATTATGAAAATTGGCACATAGGTAGTTTCAGAGGTGTTATATGAGCGGTGAGCACGTACCGTTACAGGAGAAGCTGCCTTCGAGGTTCATGCAGTTCTCAGCGTTGGCGCCACACATGCCTCGCGCACACTCATCGATGTCTGCAAGCATGCAAGAGAAACAAGCGTGAGTACGTAGATGATGCGACATTCGGGTGGACACCCCTGTCAGAGGTCAGAGGTCAGTGGTCAAAGGTTTCCTCCATCTCTCGCGCGCTCTCTCTCTCTCTCTCTCTCTCCCTCTCTCTCTCTCTCCCTCCCTCTCTCTCTCTTTCTCCCCCTCTCGCCCCCTCTCTCTGTTTCGCTGTCTTTCTTTCTCACTCAGTCTTTTTGTTCTCTTTCGTTCTTGCTCTCTCTCTCTCTCTCTCTCTCTCTCTCTCTCTCTCTCTCTTTCACATCACACTCTCACACGCTCTAAATCTCTTTCGTGTGTTCGCATCTTACCTGTGCATATGACACCATTTCCTTCCCACCCGCGCTTACACACGCAGTGAAAGCTGCCTGGTGGATCGTCCAGACAGGCGGCATTGCGGTCGCAATTGTGTATTCCCAGTTCACACTCGTTGATATCTGCAGGGAGGGAAGGATTCACGTTAGCCTGGGTTTCCCGCTCTGCGTTCGCCTCGCGCTCGCTTTCCTTCTCGCCTTTTTCATCGTCGCGAATGTCGTCGCGTGACGTCACGTTTTTCATGCGTCATATCCGATACTGCATGTTTCCGTTTTGTCGTGTCGTGGATTGATCGCTGACACTAGGGGGCGCACACTTACTTTGGCAGGTGTCCCTTCCGTTTCCGGTGTATCCGGTGATGCACGTGCACACGTAGCTGCCCTCGGTGTTCGTACACGTGGCCAGAAGCACGTGACAGTCGTCCGTGTTTGATAGACACTCGTCAATGTCTGAGAGAGAGAGAGAGAGAGAGAGAGAGAGATGAGAATTAGTGAGGAAACAGGGTATTGGTGTGTCGAAGTACACCGTTTACTATCATAATAATACGGTATAATACATAATATAATGATATCATATCATACACATAATACCATATTTAGCAATAAAATATGGAGGCAGTAAAGTAGCGCATTGCAGGAGACTGACGGTTAGACTGACACCAAGCACACAAGTGCCTAAGCGTACAAGGAGAACAACGATGTACGGGGCGAGTCTAACCGTTGATAAAACAAAAACAAAAAACGTTTTCCAGAATGATGACGTCATCGATTATGACGTAATGACGACGTCATCAGCGCATCGTCTGCTCGTCAGGGGCGACCTTACCGACGCATCCGCTAGCTGTCTGCTTGTATCCGGGTTTGCATTCGCATTCGAACGAGCCATCGAGGTTCCTACAGACAGTGTTTTCTGGGCAGTTGTCTAATCTGGCTGTACACTCATTGATATCTGCAATATATGACGTATATGTGGTCAGGATAATATAAATGATTAATACGTATGTGTGTGTGCGCGTGGGGGAGGTTGTGTGTGTGCGTGTGTGTGTGTGCGTGCGCGCGCGCGTGTGTGTGCGCGCGCGTGTGTGTGTGTGTGTGTGTGCGCGCGCGTGTAGAGAGGTGTGCTTGTGTGTACGTAGACAAGTATACAGCAGGTGCGCATCTAACTGTTATGTGTGTACGCACCGAAGCAGTCGACACCGTCGCCCTTGTATCCCTCCTCACAGGAGCAGCTGAAGCCGCCGACAATGTTCGTACATATGCCATGCGCAGCGTGGCAGTTTGCCCTTCCCTCGGCACACTCATCCTGGTCTGTGTAGCAGATGAGAGAGAGAGAAGATCTCTGTTAGTAAAGACGCGGTTACGTACCGTCACTCGGTCGTTGCTTCGCGACGTGCACGGCAGACTATAGAACTAGAATTTAGACGTTAGATTGGAATTAATTATGTGTAGATATGTTATCCTTGACTAATGTCGAAATGTATCCCGCTCGTAACACACGACAAAAACTTTTGGTTAGTTATATAAGTACTTAATATCAGATACTGGTCGCAACATCAGCTAGTATGGTAGGCTCCTATTTTTATACTAGCATATATATATATATATATATAATATATCATAGGTAGATAATAACAGAATATTTATTATACCATTTGTCATTATCTACTCCTAATATCAAGAGCTAATAATACCTTATTATTAGCTCTTGCTATTATTAGCTCTTGCTAATATATATGCTAGTATAATTTCCGTACCCCAGATTATATCAAATCACAGTGAGTTATTATCAGGGGTTAATAATGACAAATAATGATTTGTCATTATTAACCCCTGATATTATTAAATCTAGAGGCAAGTAACATTCGCGTGAAACATGTCACAACGTCGCCGCAACGAGACATCGTGTCAACTGTCCCCCCCCCCTCCTCCCATCGCTGCTTACCGACGCACGTGACGCCGTCGCCGGAGTATCCCGCCAGACAGATGCACTGGAACGAGCCATCCGTGTTCTTACAGCGAGCGTTGACGTCACAGTTGTCCTCTCCCAGCAAGCACTCGTCCCGGTCTGCATGAGTGCGAAAACATACGTGAGTCGTCGCGAGAGGGAAAAGGGAAAGGGGAGGGAATTGGGAATTGGGAGGGAAAGGGAAGGGAAAGGGGAGGGAATTGGGAATTGGGAGGGAAAGGGGAGGGAATCGTCGCAGTCTGTGCGCGAGTACGAAAACATACGTGAGTCGTCGGGGGAGGGGAAAGGGAAGGGAGGAGAACTACTAAGGAAACTACTAGAGGAAGGGGAGGGTGAAACTACTACTTACTACGCTTCTACGCGAATACAGGATGGAAGACCAGTTTCCATGTTTACGTGTTTACGTACACTCCTGTTTAGTGTGTATAGGTACGCTACTTCTGCCCAAGGAGCTAAATATAACAAGGAGAGGAAGCGCCGCCATATCTGGCCCAAATTTGGGTTCGGCAGATACCCTAGAACAGATTAGTGTTCTATTGTCTAGTGGTTCGGTCTGCACAGCCGTTTCAGCTGATTATGGTCCATAGATGGCGCCCTTGAGGCGAAAAGCGCACAGCCAATCCGCTTCCTCTCGTTGTTATATTTAGCTCCTTGCTTCTGCCGAGGCGTGGTAGGACATGACGATGAGTAGTGAGTATCCGTCAGACTTATTCACGTTAATGAAAAAACGTCATTAATAATAAACGTTGACAAACGGCAATTTCGGAGGCTTTTTCGAAACGTATGACAAAATTTTTCTCCTAATCGTTTTAACTCGACATCGATGAGGACGACGTCACGCGTGACGTAGCGTGACGTCACTGTAATAGAGGGAAGAGGCCGGAAAAAGAGAGAGAGAGAGAGAGAGCGCGCGCAGACGTACCGTTGCAGGAAAATCCAGGAGCGCCTTCCAGGTTTGTGCAGCTTGCTCCGCCAGCACACGGGTCTGATAGACATTCATTCACGTCTGAAAGAAGAGGAAAGTGCGGTTAGCAACACGGTATGATGGTAGTTGGGAATCGCTCTGCATTCGTCGTGCAATGCTGGAACGATCCGGTGGGCTATATTCGGTAGAAGAGTAAGAATAGAAGATGGAGAGAGAAAGAGTGAGAGTGAGAGAGAGAAAGAGAGAAAGAGAAAGAGAGAAATAAAGAAAGAGAGTGAGAGAGAAATAACGAAAGAGAGATAGTTCTAACAACCAGCGTACATCCCCCCGCCTTACCCCGCCCCGCACACCCATATGATTCCACTTACCGACGCAGGTGACGCCGTCTCCCGTCCAGTACGGTCCCATACAGTTACACACGAATCTGCCGATCGTGTTGAAGCAGGAGGCTCGGCTCTCATCGTCACAGTTGTCCGTCTGCTCAAAACACTCGTCGATATCTACGCAGCAGACGACACACGAATGTTAGTCGGTTGCCAGGCGACCAGATACCAGCGAACCTTGGATATAAGGAGAGTGTGGGAGTTTGGTGGAAGATTGTTGGGAAGGGTTAGGGTTAGGGTTAGGGTTAGGGTTAGGGTTAGGGTTAGGGTTAGGGTTAGGGTTAGGGTTGCGGGGATTGTTGGGAAGTGGTGGAAACAATGGAATGCGGGAGTGCGCACGTTATTGCGCACGCAAAGGCACACTCTCCCTCCCCCTTCCAATCCTCCCCATCCTTTACTTACCTGTGCAGTTATTCCTGCTGTCGCCACGGAAACCGGTAGCGCAGCTGCAGACGAACAAACCCACCTCCCACTTCCTCATTCCCTCCTTTTTCCTCCTTCCTCTTCCTCCCTCTCCTCCTCCCCTACCTCCTCCCCCTCTCCCTCACGCACCTGTGCAGTTCTCCCTGCCGTCGCCACGGAAACCGGTAGCGCAAGTGCAGACGAAAGATCCCATCGTGTTCACGCAGACGCCGTCCCGATGACAGTTGTGACTTCCCGCTTCGCACTCGTCAATGTCTGAGAGCAGACGACAATGTATACACACAAACCGATGACGTATGATAATAACGCACACGCAGACCGATGACGTAAGACAATAATGCGCGCACATACGCCGATGACGTAAGACAATAATGCGCGCACATACGCCGATGACGTACGACAATAATGCGCGCACATACGCCGATGACGTACGACAATAATGCGCGCACATACGCCGATGACATACGATAATGATGCGCGCACACGCAGACCGATGACGTAAGACAATAATGCGCGCACATACGCCGATGACGTACGACAATAATGCGCGCACATACGCCGATGACGTACGACAATAACGCGCGCGCAAACCGATGACGTACGAGACACACGATCGAACAAGTGCGCCACGCCGTCGGTCAGCGAAATCCGCAAAGTTGCGAAAATTAGAAATTAGGTGAGTGGTGCGCCATCTACCGGGGAGTAGGGTCGACGCGTACGTACCGTTGCAGGTGACTCCGTTGCCATCGTAACCGGTGACGCATTGACAGTTGTAGCTACCGTCTGTGTTCAAGCAGACAGCGTTGATGTCGCATACAGCGACACCTGTCGTGCATTCATCCAAATCTGCAAAGAAACGCAATGTAGACCGTTAAAACAAACATACAAACAAACAAACATCGTTAAATAAATAATGTATATTGCAATATATTTTCATCAATCTAGCTCCTAAATTGTGTCCCATGGAGCGACAGAATCTGTTACTTTGGTCTCAGTAACGGGCCTCGCCTAGCAAAGCTTCTTGATCAACGAGCTGACGTTGGCGTTACCGTAGAATGATCGATTACTTATTTAAATGCATCAATAAATACCACATAACAAACGCCGATATATTCACGAACACTTGATGTACAATGCATCGCACGCTGCGTGCTACGTACGCATCTGTTCGTATTATATTTGAACGATAGATGGCGCGCATGTGGTTGCCAGGCGACCGTGTGGCGGGCCTTACCTTTGCATTGTTTTCCGTCGCCCTCGTAACCTCTGCTACACACGCAGTCGAAACCTCCCGGCCGGTTGTGACAGACGGCGTTTGGGTGGCAGTCGTTGTTGCGCGTCACGCACTCGTTCTCGTCTGTCAAAATATCAACCGTACGGAATGAGCATCCGTTAGACAAAAAAAAGTTCAAATATCGTCTGCTGATTACGATAGGACGTCGGTGTTGTATATAACTAGGCGCTGCAGTAGTAGGCGAGTGTAACTGCCATAAGTTTGACGTGGTAGCTTTAGGGATTTTCTATGTTTTGAACAACTAAATGATACATATATGCAGTGTACGTAGTAGGCAGACAGTTTCATTATGGGACGTATATAGCTAAAGAATGTACGTACGTGTTGTAGTAACTAGATGGTTCTGCGTTATAAGTTGTATTATGCGTTATACGTTGTGTAGCTATACAGACTGTATTGTATGTTATTGTTGCAGTATTTAGATAGTGTAACTATATGTGTTTTATAGCTAGAGAGTGTGTAAGACTGTGTATGCTAGTAAACTGTATTACACATGTGTTGTGGTAAATAGCTGATGTAACTATAGCTCTAGTACTATAGCCCGCGGAT
>NW_014577314.1:353618-355196 GCF_000485595.1 Priapulus caudatus | reverse complement strand
CACATACGCCGATGACGTACGACAATAATGCGCGCACATACGCCGATGACGTACGACAATAATGCGCGCACATACGCCGATGACGTACGACAATAATGCGCGCACATACGCCGATGACGTACGACAATAACGCGCGCGCAAACCGATGACGTACGAGACACACGATCGAACAAGTGCGCCACGCCGTCGGTCAGCGAAATCCGCAAAGTTGCGAAAATTAGAAATTAGGTGAGTGGTGCGCCATCTACCGGGGAGTAGGGTCGACGCGTACGTACCGTTGCAGGTGACTCCGTTGCCATCGTAACCGGTGACGCATTGACAGTTGTAGCTACCGTCTGTGTTCAAGCAGACAGCGTTGATGTCGCATACAGCGACACCTGTCGTGCATTCATCCAAATCTGCAAAGAAACGCAATGTAGACCGTTAAAACAAACATACAAACAAACAAACATCGTTAAATAAATAATGTATATTGCAATATATTTTCATCAATCTAGCTCCTAAATTGTGTCCCATGGAGCGACAGAATCTGTTACTTTGGTCTCAGTAACGGGCCTCGCCTAGCAAAGCTTCTTGATCAACGAGCTGTCGTTGGCGTTACCGTAGAATGATCGATTACTTATTTAAATGCATCAATAAATACCACATAACAAACGCCGATATATTCACGAACTCTTGATGTAGAATGCATCGCGCGCTGCGTGCTACGTACGCATCTGTTCGTATTATATTTGAACGATAGATGGCGCGCATGTGGTCGCTAGGCGACCGTGTGGCGGGCCTTACCTTTGCATTGTTTTCCGTCGCCCTCGTAACCCTTGCTACACACGCAGTCGAAACCTCCCGGCCGGTTGTGACAGACGGCGTTTGCGTGGCAGTCGTTGTTGCCCGTCACGCACTCGTTCTCGTCTGTCAAAATATCAACCGTACGGAATGAGCATCCGTTAGACAAAAAAAAGTTCAAATATCGTCTGCTGATTACGATAGGACGTCGGCACTGGCAGCAAGATCAAGCCCGCACGTACAGCACACACGCGCGCCATTGACTATATATATACAACAATATATATAGTTGTATATATATAGTCAATGGCGCGCGTGTGTGCTGTACGTGCGGGCTTGATCTTGCTGCCAGTGGACGTCGGTGGTGTATAGCTAGGCGCTGCAGTAGTAGGCAAGTGTAACTGCCATAAGTTGACGTGGTAGCTTTAGTGATTTGCTATGTTTTGAAAAACTAAATGATACATATATGCAGTGTAGTAGGCAGATAGTTTCATCACGGGATGTATAGCTAAAGAATATATGTACGTGTTGTAGTAACAGATGGTTCTGCGTTATGAGTTGTAAAATGCGTTACGCGTTGTGTAGCTACAGACTGTATTGTATGTTATTGTTGCAGTATTTAGATAGTGTAACTATATGTGTTTTATAGCTATAGTAGTATAGAGAGTGTGTAAGACTGTGTAGCTAGTAAACTGTATTATACGTGTGTTGTGGTAAATAGCTGATGTAACTATGGCTCAAGGGGTCGTTGTCGTATCAGGTACTACAGATATGTACCCGAGGTACATATATGTA
>NW_014577314.1:346060-351708 GCF_000485595.1 Priapulus caudatus | reverse complement strand
GAGAGAGAGAGAGCGAGAGAGAGAGAGAAAGAGAGAGCGCGAAGGAGGCATCGAAAGAGAGAAGTCAAGAGTGTGTGAGAGAGCACAAAATCACAGCAAAACAAGTTCAATCCTTTCGGCTAGACTGACACCGCGCGTCGTTACGGCGCTGTGGTTGAGGGCTATATACACACCGCTGCAGATGAGCACCCCGTCTCCGGAGTATCCAGCTGTACAGGTACACGTGTAGCTGCCCTGTGTGTTGTCGCAGGTCGCCCTCAAGTCACAGTTGTCAACGTCTAACGCACATTCGTCGCTATCTGTGGAGCAGGCGAGCGAGGGGCACGTAAACAAAGAGTGTGCGTAAGGCATATATATATACCTCTCCATATCTATATTTACATCTTCATATATATATATATATGAAGATGTAAATATGGAGAGGTGATTAGGTTGGATTTTGAATAGCCTGCCGTTGAGATGCATGTAATATACGTTACATCAAAGTTAAACATGATTTCAGCTATCTGTTCGTGTTACATTATCGCTGTCGAATGCGTTTTAATATACGGGTTAAGATGTAGTGTTTATCACGAATGAAGAAGATTCTCAGTTTGTCGGTAGATGCAAGATACGTCGTGATATGGTAATTCACAGACAAATTCAATCAGACATTCATCGATATTTTACGACCAATCTTATCACCGAGCGCCACACACACACACATACGTCGGTAACCATGGCGACGTTGTCGTCTGCGTGCATACCTTCGCAGCTAGTGCCGCCACCTACGTATCCGTTGTCGCAGTCGCAGAGGAAACCTCCCGCAGTGTTTGTGCAGCTCGCACTCTCATCGCAGTTGTCCGTGCCTCGCGAACACTCGTCAATCTCTGCAAGAACACGAATAGTGCGCATGCGTGAGCAGCGCAGGAAATCGTCTGCCACGACGGAGATGGAACGCAGACCGAGGAGTAAAGGGACACGTGATTGAGTCGGAGACACGTGACCCAGTCGGTGACATGTGACTAAGTCAGTGAGGCGACACGTGACCGAGTCGGTGACACGTGACCGAGTCGGCGACACGTGACCGAGTCGGTGACACGTGACCGAGTCGGTGACACGTGACCGAGTCGGTAACACGTGACCGAGTCGGTGACACGTGACCGAGTCGGTGACACGTGACCGAGTCGGTGACACGTGACCGAGTCGGTGACACGTGACCGAGTCGGTGACACGTGACCGAGTCGGTGACACGTGACCGAGTCGGTGACACGTGACCGAGTCGGTAACACGTGACCGAGTTGGGCAAAAATCCAGACGCCGTTGTGTCAGAAGCAATAATTACCTGTAGTTTTAATTTTTAAGTTTTACATTGCGCATGCGTCATGACGATGATCATCAGTGTCGCACATCGACGTATGTTTTGGGCAACGACCCCCGCCGGTGCACGTGACGTCATCTCGGACGGACACGTGACTGCGTGATCACGTGAGCGGTGTTTACCTGTGCAGGTGTCGCCGTCGGCTTCGTAGCCCTTACGGCAGGAGCAGTCGAAGCTGCCGACCGTGTCGCTGCAGTCCATGCCTGGTTCCGTACAGCTGTGTGTGGCCAGCACGCACTCGTTAATGTCTGGCGACGAGACAGAGACACAAGCAGCGTTGAGTATATAGACGAGCGGAGGAGTAGCGATAAACTACTGCTGTTCACACACACACACACACACACACACACACACACACACACACACACACACACACACACGACACGACACGCACACACGACACACACACACANACATCAGCAGTGAACATACACGTAGAAACAATGTCTGCAGCAGTGAAGGAACGGCAGCATCAGCAGTGAACATACACGTAGAAACGTTCGCAGTGCCTCGTGCGGAGGCATGACGCACGAAGGTTAGCGCAACATGGCGTACGAACAAGCAGAATTGACGAATATTAACAGTTCTAATACGGTACTAGCGATATATATATATATATATATATATTTATATATATATCCTGTATAATATCCTCTATATATATATATTCTGTATACATATATCTGTTGAATGGGTTTTGTATATGCTGTCGGCATCCTTCGGCGATGCTTCCAACATTTCCCGAGCTTTTCCCCGGCATTCAGCATATTCCGGGATGCTTCCCGCATCTTCCGGTAGATGGCGGGAGGAGGCAGGAAGATGCTGCTGCTGCTACTCACCGCTACACTGCACGCCGCTGCCCTGCCATCCGCTGTCGCAAGTGCACGTGAAGCTGCCGTCAGTGTCCGTGCACATCGCCTGCGGGTGACAGTCGTGAGTTCCCTCCAAACACTCCATGGCAGCTGCAAGCAAGAGTCAGAGATGATCGCAGCAATACACCGATATCACACAGGTATCTATATTGTGAAGGCTGGACAGACGCGAATGTACGCTGATGAATATTCTTTTCTTAACCGATTTAGATTCAATACTGACAACAAATGTTTTTAGCTTAGAGTGTCTTCACACTCTCACGCGAATAACGTAATATATATATATATAATTTGTTGTGGGAGTGACAAGAGACATTAGTGATGAGAGAAGCGGAGAAAGAGAGAGGGAGGAGCGAGTGAAGACATGTGTAAAAGAGAGAGAGAGAGAGAGAGAGAGAGAGAGAGAGAGAAAGAGAGAGGAAACTTGAGGGAGAACAAGGGGAAGAAAGAGTGAGAGTGAGAGAGAGATGGTGTGTGTGTGAGAGAGATGGACAGCAAGCAACGCGTGACAGCACGTACATTCGCAGGCCCTTACTCCGTCCCCGGTGAAGCCCATGTTACACGAACAACTGTACGATCCAATGGTGTTCATGCAGCTGGCGCTCCTATGACAGATGTTGCTACCTCCTCGTAAGCACTCATCCACGTCTGCAAAGACAACAATGCACCGTTCACCTTTCATCATCTCAGCTCGCAAAATTCATGGTTTTCATCGCGACACCTGTCGATAATTGGATATATATTCTACGAGTATCTCCGTAGGGATATGAAACCCATTCGTATTTACCATAATGTCACTTGTATAGTCAACTATATTATTGTGCGCGGTATCGCCAACTACGTGAAAACTTCACGTGTAAGCACGAGTAAGAATGACCATGCAGGCACAAAGACGTCGGACCTGTCATTTCAATCCTAAAATCAATTTGATTGTAATCCCTTCTAGGTCCACCGACCATCCTTTTCTATGTTAAAATCAAGCTGGTGTAAATCATTCTAGGTTTACCTACCCGTCATTTTATATCCTAAAAGCAAGCTAGTTTTAATACTTCTAGGTCTACCAACCATATATTTCTCTTCTAAAATCAAGCTAGTTTTTATACTTCTAGGTCTACCAACCATATATTTCTCTTCTAAAATCAAGCTAGTTTTTATACTTCTAGGTCTACCAACCATCTATTTCTCTTCTAAAATCAAGCTAGTTTGAATACTTCTAGGTCTACCAACCATCTATTTCTTTTCTAAAATCAAGCTCGTTTTAATCCGTCTATAGATTGAAATCAGAATTTATCCTAACCCTTTCGCTTGCTGAGTAGGACCCCCATAGTTCGGCATACATACCTGAGCATGAGACACCGTCGCCGTCGAATCCAGGTGTACAATCGCAGTCGAACGAGCCGAGAGTGTTCGTGCATTGTGCGTTACGGTCGCAGGTGTGCGTGTCCGCCGTGCACTCGTTCATGTCTAAACACAAACAGTAAACACGTGTAAACACAAGCAGTAAACACGTGTGAACACAAACCGTAAACACGCGTGAACACAAACAGTAAACACGCGTGAACACAAACAGTAAACACGTGTGAACACAAACAGTAAACACGCGTGAACACAAACAGTAAACACGTGTGAACACAAACCGTAAACATGTGTGAACACAAATAGTAAACACGTGTGAACACAAACCGTAAACACGTGTGAACACAAACAGTAAACACGTGTGAACACAAACAGTAAACACGCGTGAACACAAACCGTAAACACGTGTGAACACAAACAGTAAACACGTGTGAACACAAACCGTAAACACGTGTGAACACAAACCGTAAACACGTGTGAACACAAACAGTAAACACGTGTAAACACAAACAGTAAACACCTGTAAACGCAAACAGTAAACACGTGTGAACACAAACAGTAAACACGTGTGAACACAAACACTGACCATGTTTAAATACAAACAGTAACCTCGCCTAAACACAAATAGTAACCACGTCTAAACACATATGTCTAAGCCTTATGCGTTACTTAACAACTTAGAAGCGACAACAAATAATAAAGTTTAATACTAATTATAATAATAATAATCATCATCATATTAATAATAATAACAAGAACAGCAATAGCAATACCAACATCAGCACCGACACGGACGACAACTACGACAATCTATATCACCTTAAAAGTCTTTGAAAGAGTTCTTCCATCCGTCAACGTGTCATCTTCTCTCTCTCGTCTTTCTCTCCCTCGCGCGCGCGCGCTCTCTCTCTCTCTCTCTCTCTCTCGCTCTCGCTCTCGCTCTCTCGCTCTCTTCTCTCTCTCTCTCTTCTCTCTCTCGCCTCTCCCTACCTCTCTCTCGCTCTCTCTCCTCTCTCACCCTCTCTTCGCAATCTCGCCCCGTTGATGACGCATATATAGCAGTTGACATCATCTTACCTCTACAGGTAACACCGTTGCCGGTGAATCCCGTCTCACAGGTGCAGGTGAACGAGCCATCCGTGTCCGTACAGAAAGCGCTGTTGTCGCAGTTGTCGACGTTCTGTATGCACTCGTTATCGTCTGCAATAGTTACACACGCGCAGCCGATTAAAGACGCCGCACAGACACAGGTATAGACGTGTGCATACATACCATAGAGCTAGAATAGAACTTCTATTCTAGTTCTAGAATGGAACTTCTTTTCTAGTTCTCTGGTGCATATATGTCACCGAGGATAGCAGACTGGCACCCGTAATTCAGAGACATCTAGCGTTGACAATTACAGTTAAAAACCCATAGAGAAGGAAGCGCTATATTTTAGGTGGAGATAGCTCGCATTAAATCTAAAAAAAAATGATATCGTACACGTACCAGCTACCACGTTTATATATATATATAATAATTAAATCTATTATCCCATAATTTATCATTCCCTTATCCATTATCATCTGCTGATATCGACATATTTTGCGTCCCCTATATTTATACTCAACTTTATGATGTCGACCTAGGTTTTGCCATATACTTATACTCATGTGTACGATGGATGTTGTGTTGTTTACGTACCTAATAATTACTACATAATTAATATTATGTTAATGTTTGTTGTTTATGTACGTAACAATTATTACATAATTAATGTTATCTTGATGATTGTTGTTTACGTACTTGTGCAGGTCCTGCCGTCGCCGGAGTAACCGAGTATGCACGTGCACGTGTAGCTGCCGACCGTGTTCGTGCAGTCGGCGTTGTCGTCGCAGTCGTCACTGTTCTCCGCACACTCGTCCACGTCTGCAGCGACAACGACACAGCGTCACCTCACACACACACACACACACACACACACACACACACACACACACACACACACACACACATACATCAACGCACTTTCTCTCTCTCTCTCTCTCTCTCTTTCACACACACACACACACACACTC
>NW_014577314.1:343087-345116 GCF_000485595.1 Priapulus caudatus | reverse complement strand
AGTAGTAGTAGTAGTAGTAGTAGTAGTAGTAGTAGTAGTAGTAGTAGTAGTAGTAGTAGTAGTAGTAGTAGTAGTAGCAGTAGTAGTAGTAGTAGAAGAGTGATAGTAGTAGAGTAGATAGTAGAGAGAGTAGAACTAGAGATGAGAGTGGCAGTGTGTTTAGTGTGCTGAGGGTTGCGAGCATGGTGTAGAAGTAAAAGGAAGATCCCCCCACCCACCCACACTGACACCACTAGGAGCTGCTTACCGACGCAGGTGTCGCCATCTTTCGTGTATCCGGCGCTGCATACGCACTCGTAACTTCCGGGCGCGTTGATGCAGTCTTCGTTGTCGGAGCAGGGCTGAGCTAGCTCCTCACACTCGTTGATATCTGCCGGTGGACGGAGATAAAAGAGCTGACATGGTGGTTAACGAGCGATATATAGATATAAGCACCCCTGCTAAGCTATAACTGTTTATGACATATAGCTATGAGCACCCATGCTGAGGTATATATATATATACCCGACTATGACATATAGCTATGAGAACTCGAGGTGCGAGTGGCAGGCAAGCTTCCATCCCTACGCGTGTGTCTGTAGTCACTTTTTAATATCAAAAACAACAATGAGCAACGACTCTGATGAAGTGATGACGTGAGAAATATTCTATAACTGTTAAACTTCAGTTGCGACCAAGTTGCTTCAGTCGACCGAAGATCATAGTATGTAAAAACTTCTATCGATATAATATCGATGCTTATCACATCAGAGATGAATGATTAATTAATTAATTAATTAATTAGCTGCGTGATATTATTTAATTATTGCGTGTTTTAACATATTATTTGAATTCGACGTTATATTAAAAAAAACTCAAAACGTCAGTTGATTCGTTCGTATCAAATATAGCAAGAATTGCAATAAAAACTGCGTCAGGGCGCTTCCTTGCGTCGCTGCACTCACCGACGCAGTCCTCCTTGGCGTCACGGTAGCCAGCATCACAGACGCACTCGAACGCGCCGTCGGTGTTGACGCAGTGAGCAGTCTCTATCGCGCAGACGATGTTGTCGCATTCGTTCACGTCTGCGGAGAACAAGAGAACATCTCTATAGCTACTGACGAATCTTTCTACTTACTCTCTAATTATTAGTTATTACTAATTCCAATTATTACACAACAGCGCGTCTGCTAATATGTCTGCTTATTCGTTTTGTAATCCGCCTTCTAATCTCTTTGATAATCCGTCTGCCACCTAGGTTACTAATTTGTCTGCTAACCCGACTTCTAATCCGTTTCTAATCCGTATTCGAATCTCTTTGATAATCCGTCTGCTACCCAGCCTACGAATTCGTCTGCTGACACGTCTACTAATGTTTCTGATGATCATTTAATTTTAATATAATTATGTGCTGCAATATTCGTGTGAACAAGTACCAGCACGGATACGGGCGATGCAATGTTAATCCCCTCCCCATACGATATGTCAGACAGAAACCCTTGTCAAATCTGTGCAAAGTCCGAGCATGATTCGCGTGACAAAAAATAAAGATATGTCAGAGATCATTTCCTCCCAGTCTGCGTTAAAAAGATTAGGATTAACGTGAAAAATGAAAGTGTTTTGTTTCGTACCGCTGCAGCTCCGGCCGTCGCCTTCGTATCCGTCTGCGCATGCGCAGCCGAATGAACCGTCGGTGTTGATGCAGACTGCGTTGTCGGGGCAGTCGTGCGCGTTCAACTCACACTCGTTGATGTCTGTGGCAAGGATAGCACAGGTTATGATCGTACCCCCTCTCTCTCTCTCTCGTGCTCTCTCTCTCTCTCTCTCGCGCGCTCTCTCTCTCTCTCTCTCTCTCTCTCTCTCTCTAAGTGTGGGGGTGTTCGTGCATGCGTGTATGTGTGCGTGTGTGTGTGCGTGCGTGCGTGCGCGTGTGTGTACGCGCGCTTTTGTCAGCGCGTGTCTAGTTGCAATTCCTATTCTTTCTTCGTACACGACCTGAAGTTAATTCGAAATAACACTTTAACGGTTTTTACCAGCCCCCCCCCCCCCC
>NW_014577314.1:338494-343062 GCF_000485595.1 Priapulus caudatus | reverse complement strand
CTTGTTTGGGTGAGTGGATTGCGTTGACGGAGGTGGCATGGCTTAACGAACGACACTCTCTGCGGGTCGCCGCGTACTAGCATGCTCACAATGGCGGTTCGGCGCCATTTTCAACGGCGTGATGTTTTACGGATCATCGTGGCTAATATGAATACGTGGTTTAGTTCGGAGATGCGGAGTTAACTATTAACGTTACAGTACGCGTAAACTAAGTTTAGTTTAGGCACAATAGTCGCCGCCCGTCTGCATTACGATCAGAGTTGGATTATCATCCGACGGACGTGTGCTGGCGCGTCTGCTATTATGCACGTGAGATGCGAATCACCCGTGTATTGCCGGAAGTGAGCTTCGCGTTACCTTCTTGCAGACCGTCGAGAGTGCGCGAACGACGCGGACAAACAGTTGCCATGACAACGCGAGGTGCAGCAATACGGATGTGTTCGTAGCGTGTGAATGCATAGACGGCTATGAGGGAGACGGGACCCGCCAACTGCGCAGGTAAAGCCACTGCAACGGGTACATGAAGATAGGCTTACGACACAACAACCACGAGCAAAGCATTTAAAATGTCTCCTAAACTATATATCATATATATATATAGTATATTATATATATTATATATATTATATATATATTATAATATATATATATACTACTCAGGAATATCTTTAATAAGCGTTGTCTAGGTCATTTATGATTGGTGATATATGCGCAGCATAGTATCGCATATAAGCAACGTGTGGAGGGCCATGATACTAAATTATAGTTACGTCACGTAATGTTCATGGACGCCACTATACTTGGGCAGGCTACACACCCTGCATCGCTGCAGAGAATCTAATGTACATCTGTGTGTATGTTATGTACATCTGTGTGGCCTGCTGTACATATGTGGGTCTGTCTGCTGGCTGATAGCACGATTTGACGAGTGCTGGCGAGGCGAGCCGCAACTGTGCACAGTCGGCGCGATGGCAACCAACGACGTCGGCACGCTTCCTATGGGGCACGGTGCGACGACGGATGGCGAGGCGCACGGCGTACGGGAATGTATCGTAGCAGACGCAACGTAGAATCTATACGATACATGCCGTACTTCGGATACGGACGGACTGTGCTGAAATAGCAATGCAGGAGTGATTAGATTCCGATAGATAAACAGAGTCGAAGTCGTAATGTATCATGTTATAGAATTTATATATATATCCTTTTGATATATATATATAGTATCCTAACGATATTTATCCTCAATAGCAATCCAAATAATGCAAAAAATAATCCGTCATGTAAAACTCATGCAACGCTTAGAATACTGAACGGTTAGATATCATTGTGTTTTCCCACTAGAATCATCGCATCATCGGCAATCCGCACTCTTGTTTTCGGCAGATATGACCGAGTGTGCTAGAATGGCGAAGAGCAGCTGCTCAGGGAACGCCGATTGTGAGAACACGGACGGCAGCTTGCGGCGCTGCTTATGTCTCGAAGGCTTTCACCGGCGAGCGTCTACGTCTGCGACCGGGTACGTGTCGTCGCATAGCAACAACGCCCGCCCGCGCGCGAGGCTAGTCCAATGTACGAGCCGTCGGTGGCGCCTCCACGTTGATCGTGGGTAGCTGTGAGCATCGGTGTAGTCACGGGCTTGCGAGTCGGCGCCGTGTTTTACGTGAGGCTTAGCTGGTTAGCGTGGCTCTAGATGAATGTTGGATTGTGAGGTCACTCACCCTCCCAGGCGATGCTCAAATAGCACACATGCTCCTCCATGCGCACGTCCATCTCCACTCCCAATCTCCATACATGCTCCATCATGCGCATGCATTACCGCGTTTGGCTATGAAGTTACAATATTAATAACGATTATACATATTTAACTGTGAGTAGTTATAATAATATAATGAATTATTATTATTATTATAAATACAATATTGTTATACCTTATTATTATTATTATTATTAATTATTATTAGTTATTATTATCAGCATCATGCATCAGCAGCCAACAACAACCATTCAACAGTAACCTGATGTTTGCGAAAAGAAAGTATACGCCTATACTTTACGCTATATCTATACTTTTGTTTGCGTTACCGCTATGTTTGCGTTGGCGCGTAAGGCGGTCGCAACTGATCTATTACACACTACTATTATAACTAATTAAGCCTTACAACTAATTAATAACTAACGTAATAACTAACGGTGGCGTTTCATACTTTCTCTGCGGCAGACGTGAATGAATGTATCGACGGATCGAACACGTGGCCATAAGAAGCGCCGTCTGCGTAACTCGTCGGCCGGATACGTACTGGCGAGTGTGTCGTCGGCTACGCTGGCGACGGCATGGCGAGCTGGCATAGGTGGCGGGAGAGCTATCTGTCTGTCTGTATGTCTTGTCTTGTATGTCGTGTCTGTCTGTCTGTCTGTTGTCTGCTGTCTGTCTGTCTCGTCGTCTATCTGTCTGTCCTGTCTGTCTGTCTGTCTGTCTGTCTGTCTGTCTGTTCGTCTGTCTGTTCTGTCATGTCTGTATGTATGTATGTATGTCTGTATGGTATGTATGTATGTATGTATGTATGTATGTATGTATGTATGTAACTGTATGTATGTATGCTATGTATGTTGTATGTACTGTTATGTATGTATGTTATGCTATGGTATGTATGTATGTAGTATGTATGTATGTATGTATGTTGTATGTATGTATGTAATGTATGTATGCTATGTACTGTATGTATGTTGTATGTATGTATGTATGCATGTATGTCTGTATGTATGTATCGTATGTAGTGTATGTATGTTGCTATGTACTGTATGTATGCTATGTAGCTATGTATGTATGTATGTATGTATGCTATGTATGTATGTATGTATGGTATTGTCGATCAGAGCTCAATAAATACCGTTATAGGTGTTTAATTAGGGCTCTTGGTGTATCTATTAATCTGATCTATCTATCTATCTTCTATCTATCTATTTTATAGGCTAGCGTAGCTGTGCTGTCTATCTATCTATAGGCTATGCTATCTAATCTATCTATCTAATCTATGCTATCTATGCTATCTATCTATCAATCTATCTATCTATCTATCTATCTATGCTCTCTATCTATGGCTATCTATCTATCTATCTATCTTCTATCTATCTATCTATCTATCTATGCTATCTATCTATCTATCTATCTATCGTATTCTATCTATTTATCTATCTATCTATCTATCTATGCCTATCTATCTATCTATCTATCTATCTATCTATCTAATGCTATTCTTACTCTATCTATCTATGCTATCTATGCTATCTATCTATCTATCTATCGCTATCTCATGCTATCTCTTGCTGCTCTCGTCTATATTATTATATATATATAAATATATATATACTACTGATAATATATATTATATATATATGATATATATATATATATATATACATATTATATATCTACGAGAGAGAGAGAGAAAGAGAGAGAGAGAGGAGAGAAGAGCAGAGCAGAGAGAGAGAGAGAGAGAGAGAGATAGAAGAGAGAGAGAGGAGAGAGAGAGAGAGAGAGAGAGCGACCAAGATATATATTATATATAATATATATATATATACTCTATATTATACGCGTGCAGACACGCAAAACACAGACGCCTTGGCTTACGTAATAAACGGGTTTCTTGGGCGGTTAATTGAATTACGACGACAATAACACGATCAGGTCGTAGATTAGTTTTGACACCGGTAGATCGCGCGCGTTCTAGCACTGCGGGGAGCTGTGACACGATGTGATGTGATGTGACACGATGTGATGTGTTGTGATGTGACACGATGTGATGTGATGTGACACGATGTGATGTGATGTGACACGATGTGATGTGATGTGACACGATGTGATGTGATGTGACACGATGTGATGTGATGTGCTGTGACACGATGTGATGTGATGTGACACGATGTGATGTGATGTGATGTGACACGATGTGATGTGATGTAACACGATGTGATGTGATGTAACACGATGTGAAGAGGTAGTAAACGGTACCGCCCCGATGCAGATACCTCGAGGGCTCATCGCCATTTTAAGTCCTAACCATCAATACGGACATATACTGCAACCCTCACCCGACCTTCATATAACCTACACCTAATCTTCAAGTGACCTTCAACCGTCTTTGATATTATCTTTACCCGACCTTTAGGTTACCTCAGCTCGCCCTTCATATAACCTTCAAAATATTCACATTACCTCAACCCGACCTTCACATGACTTTCAACGGTCCTTGATATAACCATCAACCGACCTCCACATAAGCTTTACCTGATCTTCAAATAACATTCACTCGACCTTCATATAACCTTCACGCGATCTTTACACAGCCTCAACCCGCCCTTCATATACCCTTCACCTGACCCTTGCGCACGCTTAGAAACGACCTTTTGATCGACCTTTACCTAAACCTATCACCGACCTTCCCCCAACCTTCACCCGACCTTCCCTTCACATAAACCTATCACCGACCTTCCCCCAACCTTCACCCGACCTTCCCTTCACATAAACATATCACCGACCTTCCCCCAACCTTCACCCGACCTTC
>NW_014577314.1:332331-338484 GCF_000485595.1 Priapulus caudatus | reverse complement strand
TACATACATACATACATACATACAGACAGACAGACAGACAGACAGACAGACAGACAGACAGACAGACAGACAGACAGACAGACAGATAGACAGACAGACAGACAGACAGACAGACAGACAGACAGACAGACAGACAGACATACAGACAGACATACAGACAGACAGATAGCTCTCCCGCACCTATGCAGTCGATGCCGTCGCCAGCGTAGCCGACGACACACTCGCAGTCGTATCCGCCGACCGAGTTAGCGCAGACGGCGTTCTTATGGCACGTGTTCGATCCGTCGATACATTCATTCACGTCTGCGAGAGAAAATGAACGCACACGTTAGTTAGTTAGTTAGTTAGTTAATTAGTTGTAATGGTTATTAGTTATAATAGTTAGTTGTAATAGATAGTTGCGACCGCTTGCGAACGCAAACATAGGGTAACGCAAACAAAAGTATAGATATAGGTAAATATAGGTATACGCAAACATCAGGTTACTGTTGCTGGTTGTGGTGGTGCTGATGATGATGATGATAATAATAATAATAATAATAATAATAATAATAATAATAAGTATAACAATATTTATTATAATAATAATAATAATTATTATTATTATTATAACTACTCAAGTAATTATTATAATCGTATTAATATTGTAATTCCAATAGCAACGCGGTAATGATGAGATGGAGTGGAGATGGAGTGGATGGATGGAGGTGTGCTATTTGAGCATCGCTGGGAGGTGAGTGACCTCACATCAACATTCATCTAAGCACCTAACCAGCTAAGCACGTAAAACACGCGGACGTCGCAAGCCCGTGACGTCACACCGATGTCACAGCTACCCACGATCAACGTGGAGGCGCCACCGTAGCTCGTACATTGGGACTAGCTCGCGCGCGGCGGGCGTTGTTGCTATGGCGACGACACGTACCGTCGCAGACTAGACCGTCGCCGGTGAAGCCTTCGAGACATAAGCAGGCGAAGCTGCCGTCCGTGTTCTCACAATCGGCGTCCCTGGAGCAGCTGTCTCGATTCTGAGCACACTCGTCATAATCTGCCGAAAACAAGATGGCGGATTGCCGATGATGCGATGATTCTAGTGGGGAAAACACAATGATTCTAACCGTGTCAGTATTCTAGGTTGCATGAGTTTTACATGACGGATTATGTTTGGATTATTTGGATTGTATTGAAGGATATATGTTAGGATATATATATATATATATAAAAGATATATATATATAATTCTATAACGTATACATTACGTCGACTCTTTTAATCTATCGGAATCTATCACTCCGGTGCCATGTATTTCAGCACAGTCGTCCGTATCCGAATGTACGGCAATGTATCGTATAGATTCTACCGTTGGTCTGCTTACCGATACATTCCCGTACGCCGTCGCCTCGCCATCCGTCGTCGCACGTGCATAGGAAGCTGCCGACGTCGTTGGTGCATCGCGCGCGACTGTGACAGTTGTCGGCTCGCCTCGAGCACTCGTCCAAATCTGTATCAGCAGCAGACAGACCCACAGATGTACAGCCAGGCACACAGATGTACATACATACACACAGATGTACATTAGATTCTTGCAGCGATGCAGGGTGTGTAGCCTGCACATATAGTGCGTCCATACATTACGTGACGTAATATAATTTAGTATCATGGCTCCACACGTTGCTTATATGCATGACTATGTGCGATATATCACCAACATAAATGACTAGACAACGTTTATTAAATATTCCTGATATATATATATATATATAGTTTAGGAGACATTTTAAATGGCATTTGTCGTTGTTGTGTCGTAAGCTATCTTCATGTACCCCGTTGCCATGGTTACCTGCGCAGTTGGCGGTCCCGTCTCCCTCATAGCCGTCTATGCATTCACACGCGTACGAACCATCCGTATTGCTGCACATCGCGTTGTCATGGCAACTGTTGTCGGCGTCGTTCGCGCACTCGTCGACGTCTGCAAGAGGTAACGCGAACGTCACTTCCGGCAATCACGTGTTCGCATCGTCACGTGATATAGCAGACGCGCAGCACACGTCCTCGGATGATAATCGAACTTTGATCGATAATTGATGACGGCGTGATTGGCTAAACTTAAACTTAGTTGACGGTACTGTAACGTTAATATTAACTCCGCATCTCCGAACCTAAACCCACGTATTTTCATATTAGCACGATGTCCGTAAAAGATCACGGTTGAAAATGGCGCCCGAACCGCCATGTTGAGATGCTAGGTACGCGGGGGACCCGGCAGAGAGTGTCGTCGTTTAGCCAGCCACCTCCGTCAACGCAATCGCACTCACCCAAACATCTGTCGATGCCATCCCCGGCGTAGCCCTCCTCACATGCGCAGTCGAAGCCGCCGACCGTATTCGTGCACAGCGCCCTCTCGTGGCACTCGTCGGCGGCGGTGGCGCACTCGTTGACGTCGCTGCACGTGATGCCGTCGCCGCTGTAGCCGACGAGACAGTCGCAGGCGAACGAGCCGACGAGGTTGGTGCAGGTGGCGCGCAAGCTGCAGCTGTCGGTTCCATCAATGCATTCATCCATATCTGTGTGTGAGAGAGAATGAGTGAAAGAAAGAGAGAGGGAGGGAGAGAGAGAGAGAGAGACAGAGAGAGACAGAGAGAGAGAGAGAGAGAGAGAGAGAGAGAGAGAGAGAGAGAGAGAGAGTGAGTGAGAGAGAGAGTGAGACAGAGAGACACAGAGAGAAAGTGAGTGAGTGAGAGAGAGATAGTGAGAGAGTGAGACAGAGAGAGACAGACAGAGAGAGAGAGAGAGAGAGAGGAGAGAGAGAGAGAGGAGAGAGAGAGAGAGAGAAAGAGAGATCGTAGAAAGACAAAATCGGCGTCCACTAAATCTGAATAAATGCTTAGTGAAACACCGATGTCCAGCGACATCGCAGTATCGGAATATATCATTCTTGGCTCAAGGCGCACTGTCCTGATAAATGCTAAACTGTTAGCTGGCTATCTGGTATTAGGGGGTAGTGTAGAGACTAATATGGCGGACAGATTCAGGCTGATATAGACACACAGCGCTCGTAACTAATTCTTTATATTAATACTAGCAGTAATTACTTATCACCCGCGATTAATGGTCGATAAATGGGTATAGACTATTAGAGTTATAGGACGTATTATGCTCCTTCTATATACAATTCGTTATCGTAATTGTTACAAGTTATAAATGCGTGAATGATTTACGAACAAACGAACGAGAAGAATGAAGCTACGAGCGAGCGAACGAGCAAATGAAAAAAACGAGACGCACGCATGAACACAGTTCCCAGCAACACTACGCATGCGCGCCACGCACACTGCACGGCGTCACACTGACCGCCGTCGCCTAGGTAACCGGTGACGCAGGCGCAATCCGTACGAGCCGTCGTGTTTCTACAGACGCCGCGTCAGTTCGTTTACACGTGCCGGAGTCCTTGGCTGGCACTCTCCATCATCTATCCATAATAAAAAAAAAAAAAATTAACGACACGTCGTTACATGTCGCGTCACATCGTAACGAGGGGGAGGCGGAAACGAGGGAGGGGAGCGAAGCGAAGAGAGGGGAGATAAAGCATGAGAGGGGGAGATAGAGGGGAAGATAAAGAGAGAAGAAGGGGGAGATACAAGGGAAGATAAGAGGAAGAGGAGGAGATCAGAGGAGGGAGGAGAGAAAGCGTGTGTATGAGAGAGAGAGAGAGAGAGAAATAGCGCGATAGAGAGCCACAGGGTGGGCGAAGAAAAAGAGTAGAGAGACAGACATAGCAGAGAGAGCCAGAGGGGGAGCAGAGGCAGGAAAGAGATTATAGGAGAGAGAGAGAGAGAGAGAGAGAGAGAGAGAGAGAGACAGAGGGAGTGATAGAAAGAGAGAAACGTGGGAGAGAAACGGATAGGGGAGGGAGAGAGAGAGAGAGAGAGAGAGAGAGAGAGAGAGAGAGAGAGGGCTAGCGAGAGAAGGAGAGAGAGAGACGTGGGAGAGAGACAGCTGCAAGAAAGAGAGAGAAAGAGAGAGACAGCGAGAGGCAGAGGGAGCGAGAGAAGGTAGAGAGAGACAGATAGAGAGAGCCAGAGGGAGAGAGAAGAAAGAGAGAGAGAGACATGGAGAGTGACAGCCAGAGGGAGAGAGAGGGAGAGAGAGAAGAGAAGAGAGAGAGAGGAAACGAGAGAAGGCGAGAGAGACAGACAGAGAAAGCCAGAGGGAGAGAGAGAGAGAGCCAGATAGAGACAGAGCCAGAGGGAGAGAAAGAGAGAGAGAGAAAGAGAGATGGAGAGAGAAGACGAAGAGAGACAGAGAAGAGAGAGAAGAGAGAGAGAGAGAGAGAGCGAGAGAAGAGAGGCGAGAGAGAGAACCTATGAGAGAGAAAGATAGCGGGTCGTTAATCATTATTGTCTGGGGGCTGTTACTGTCCATGGTGACTGCATCGCGCGAGCGACGAAGCGATCGCACAACAGCAGCGAGTGTCAATGTCTCACCTCCATCACTGCGCAAGGAGAGGGGGGCGAAAGGCAAATATGGAAGAGTCATGTCCCTTCCTCCGCCAACTGCGAGGCAAGGAGAGGGGCCGAGGCAATATGAGAGAGTAAAGGTGTCTCACCTGCCGCCACTTGCCGCAAGGAGAAGGGGGCGAGCAATATGAGAGAGTCAATGTTTTTCCTTCCCTGCTGCGCGAGGAGGGGGGGAGCGAGACAATATAAGAGAGTTAATGTCCCTGCGGTGCCGGGAGGAAACGAGGGAATCAGAGAGAGAGGCCAAACTCCAATACCACCAATATATACTCGCCAATATTTGTCATAGGAAGAATCTTCCTATGACAAATAGTGTCATAGGAGAGCGTATATGCGTATGTCGTATTTCTCATAGATGCAAGCAGAACATGTTGATAGTTACGGTAACGGGTGATCGCAAGGGAGGGCGGGTGACGACCTGTGGTTAGGGTAATGGCGGAAATGGGACGAGGGTATAGGGAGACCGAGGTGGGGTAGAGGAAGGAGTTAGATGGCTGAAATGTTTGCAAGTTGTGTTCTCATTATTTGTACCTATGTTTTCTGCAGTCTATGTATGCCAATCAAACCCATACTTTATTATTTATAAATGATTATTTAGTGAACAAACCGATCGTAGACGAAACGGGAATGGGGTAGATTTTGGGCGTAGACGAATAGGCGAAATAAGAGTAGGCCAACCGGAAATAAACCGTGAGACTTACCCTCGCAGTTGCTGCCTGGTCCGCTGTAGCCCTGTCGACACTGACACGTGAACGAGCCAGGAGTGTTGTTGCAGTCTGCATTCGCATCGCAGTCGTCCGACTCAAAGCAAGCACTCGTCGATATCTTGTGTGTGTGTGATATATATATATAGAGAGAGACTGGTCACTGTCAGTGTATGTGAGTCAAGTTATCTCTTCTATTCTTTCTTTCTCTGACTCTCTCTCTCTCTCCTCTCTCTCTATATATATATTATTATATTATCTGTGCGATCTCTCTCAACTCATGCGCTGCTCTCTGCTCTCTCTACGCCACTATCGTTGTTCTCTCGTGGCTCTCTCTCTCATCACCCCCCCCCCCCCCCCCCGGCCCCGCCCCCCCCCCCCCCGCCCCCCCCGCCCCCCCCCCCCCCCCCCACCCCCCCCCCCCCCCCCCCCCCCCCCCCCCCCCCCCCCCCGCCCCCCCCCCCCCCCCCCCCCCCCCCCCCCCCCCACCCCCCCCCCCCCGCCCCCCCCCGCTCTCTGCTCTCGTCTCGGCTCCTGCTCTCTTTCTCGTCTCATTCTCTGCTCTGCTGTATATATATATATATATATAGTGCTCCCCTCTCTCACTCTCGCACTCACTCTCTCTCTAATCTCTCTCGCTGGCTCTCTCTCTGTGCGCTGGCTCACTCATCTCTTCCCTCCCCTCCTCTCGCCATCTCACTCTCTCGTGCAACTCTTCCTGCTCTCTCCACAGTTTATGATAATTATAGCTACGTCGCGTACGTACCTGCGCAATCGTTGCCGTGCGCCCGTGTAGCGGCCGCTGCCGAGCACGTACACGTGAAGCGCTGCGACGACATTAACCGCAGCGCATTCTCGCTACACACGTCGTTCGACGTACACTCGCGGCAGGTCTTGCGATGAAAGCATGATAGACGTGAGCGTTATTAACG
>NW_014577314.1:330686-332321 GCF_000485595.1 Priapulus caudatus | reverse complement strand
CCTTCACCCGACCTTTCCTTCACATAAACATATCTCCGACCTTTCCCCAACCTTCACCCGACCTTCCCTTCACATAAACCTATCACCGACCTTTCCCCAACTTACACCCGACATTTCCTTCACATAAACCTATCACCGATCTTCCCCCAACCTTCACCCGACCTTCCCTTCACATAAACCTATCACCGACCTTCCCCTAACCTTCACCCGTCCTTCCCTTAACATAAACCTATCACCGACCTTCCCCCAACCTTCACCCGACCTTTCCTTCACATAAACATATCTCCGACCTTTCCCCAACCTTCACCCGACCTTCCCTTCACATAAACCTATCACCGACCTTCCCCCAACCTTCACCCGACCTTCCCTTCACATAAACATATCACCGACCTTTCCCCAACCTTCACCGGTCCTTCCCTTCACATAAACCTATCACCGACCTTCCCCAACCTTCACCCGACCTTCCCTTCACATAAACCTATCACCGACCTTCCCCTAACCTTCACCCGACCTTTCCTTAACATAAACCTATCACCGACCTTCCCCCAACCTTCACCCGACCTTCCCTTCACGCGCAGCCTCCCCCCCCCCTCATACACCCGACACGGGCCGTGACATACCTGTGCAGGTGACGCCGTCTCCCGTGTAGCCAGCGATACACGTGCACGTGTACGAGCCGTCGGTGTTTGCACAGCGCGCGTTGTCGCCGCACGCTCCCGCCTGCTCGCATTCATTCACGTCTGTAGTAAATAAATAAATTATTTTATTTAATAAATTATTTTATTAAATAATTTTATACTATTTTATTAATAATTATTTATTTTGTTATTATTTTATTTATTAAGTCTGTAAGTACGGCCGGGGGAGAAGAAGAAGAAAACACATGAATAGAGGGGTTAGAATGAGAATCAAAGACAAGAGATACGGTTGAATCTATACGAGAGGAAGATGTCATATCCCCAGAGGCTATCCAACCTCAGAGGTTATCACAACCCTAGAAGTTATCCATATCCAGAGGTTCAGGGCCGTAGCCTGTGGGGGGCAAGCGAGCTGCCACCCCCACTAGATTTTGGAGCAAAATTAAGATAAGCTTAGATAATAATCGTAAATAACCCTAACGTGATTTTCTGGTTATTTATCCGTGAAAGCCTTGTCTCAGACCCACCCCTACCACACTATGGACGTCGATAAAGAGCTGCGCCTGTCGCTCATCATTACACAGTTGAGTCATGAGATGTTGCCCCCCCCCAGGAATTTGCTCGCCTACGGTCATGAGGTTATCACAGTCCAGAGGTTATTCCACCCCAGTGGTAATTACGCATTACAAAAGTTATTCTAATACGGATGTTACTCTAATCCGGATATTTTTCTAGATTTTAGCGCTAGAAAATCTGCACTAGTTATCCCACAATAGTTCACAAGATAAACTTTCGCGCGAATTTGACAATTAATATTAATTGTAATTAATAATCAAAATGGTAATTTTACATTTGTTTTGTCATGTTGGGATATATAAAACCGGGATTTCAAAGTATTGTATTACAATGCTTAACAACGGACATCGTGTGCGTGTCGCTGTTCGTGTGTGTGTGTGTGTGTGTGTGTGTGTGTGTGTGTGTGTGTGTGTGTGTGTGT
>NW_014577314.1:328106-329969 GCF_000485595.1 Priapulus caudatus | reverse complement strand
ACACACACACACACACACACACACACACACACACACACACACCAACACACACACACGCGCGCGCGCGCGCACGCACGCACCCCACACGTCCACACACCCGCTCGCACGCACGCATGCATGCATGCGTACTCACACACACTATAACGTTGTCCGGATGCGTACACTGGTTCAATGACACTGCCAGCGCTCACTACTCTCCCGCTATAGTGATATCACTGCAGCCTTGCTAACCGAACACTACCGATTCAGCCGCGAACACGCTCCAACGATCCAACAAAACGATCCGATACGATTATTACCGTCGACGGCCACCAGAGGCGCGACGGGCGCCAATAGCAGACGCTCGGAGGTCGTTCGTTCTCTGTGTGTTCTAACAATTTTGCTACCGATTACTCTCGCCAACTGATAGCGATGCTAGCCCCCTCCTCCCACCACCTCATGTTTCACGCTTGACACCCATACCCACGATACGCATGCGGCTGCTTAATATATACGTACACACGTATAGCGGAAGTGGGCGAGTGGGTGTTTGGTTGGGTGGGTGGAAGGGTGTTCTGTTGGGGGTTTGGGTGGGTTGGTGTTAGTTTGGATAGCTACACCTCACGTATTATGATGTACATCTTATATACGTAAACACACGTGTAGAGGAAGTGGGCGGGTGGGTGGGGAGGGAGGGGGAGGAAAGCTCCTCGCATAACATGATCCACATCCCGCCGCGGTCACGGCCTTGTACGTTGCCTTGTACGTTGCAGAGGAAGCTCTTTAAACGCGTTCCCTTTTCAATTTGAATTATACGACATTTAATAATAACACACAATATAAAACTATAACGATCATTTTATAGCCGGTCACCGCGTATAATATTATAGAATTCGTCTCGCTACTCAACTCTATGAATGCGCGTATAATCGGACACATATTATATTCGTTAAATAAATTACAAACGTATAAAATTCGGTAGCATATAAAAAAATATTTTGATTTTGCGCAGAAAAATATTACTATATATCGACAAAAATCAACATCGTTTCTTTTCAATGCCGCGAGAGGACGCGACGATCAACGCGGGAGTCAAGCGGATGCTAAGCATGCTTATCCGTCATCCGCGGGCCTACATCCGGGGACTAAGGCCACCAGATCATCAGCACGCTAAGTAGGCAACACGACTTCACTGACTCATTCATATCGTCGGTCAGAAACAGCAGA
Organism: Priapulus caudatus; assembly: GCF_000485595.1. NCBI lineage: Eukaryota > Metazoa > Priapulida > Priapulimorpha > Priapulimorphida > Priapulidae > Priapulus > Priapulus caudatus. Next base: position 328,763 of record NW_014577314.1, on the reverse strand, counting down.
CGAATAAAAAACAACCCGAAGCCGACGTCCGCTAGAGTATATAATTCGCGCTCACAAAGGGGGCATTGTTCTCGCGCATGCGCAGACACGCGATCACGTGGCGGGCCCTATCCGGTGTTACCTCGTTAACGCGTGAAAATGACTAGTTGAAAATCATCAGTGATATATCCGTCGGAAAACGCTCACGGAGTGAGTGACACAGAGAGGGGGCGAGAGAGAGAGAGAGAGAGAGAGAGAGAGAGAGAGAGAGAACGTAGTATCTCTCCTCTCTCTCTGCCTGCCTCTCTCTGCCTCTCTCTTCTCATCTCCTTCCTCTCTCTCCCCAGCATCGGCGGTTTCTCTCCATGTTTCTCTTTCTAATCGCCTCCTCTGGCTCTCTCTCTCGTCAAAATCTCCTCGTATCTGCTCTCTCTCTCTTAATAATCTCTTTATCCTGCTCTGCGTCGCCTTTTCTGGCTTCTCTGTGTCTTGTCTGCCTCCGGTTTTCTCGCTAGCTGTGGCTCTTCTATCACTATATTGTTATCTGCTTCTCTCTCTTCTGTCTCTCTCTCATACACACGCTTTCTCTGCCTCTCCCCTCTATCCTCGCCCTTCTCCTATTTATCTTCCCCTTGTATCTCCCCCTCTCTCTCTTTATATCTCCGCCTCTATCTCCCC
>NW_014577314.1:326698-327880 GCF_000485595.1 Priapulus caudatus | reverse complement strand
ACTCTCTCTCGCTTCTCTCCTATCTCTCTCTTCTCTTTTCTTCCTTTCTTTTCTCTTCCTGTCCTCCTCTCTCTCCTCCTCTCTCTCTCATATCTCTCTTCTCTGTCTCTCCTCTCTCTCTACTCTCTCATCTCTCTCTCTCGTCTCCTCTACTCTCCTTCCTCTGCTCTTCTCTCTCTCTCTCTCCTCTCTTCCTCCTCTCTTTCTCTCTCTCTTCTCTTTCTCCTCTCTCTCCTCTTCTTTTCTCTTCTCTCTCTTTCTCTCTCTTTCGCTCGCTCTCTCTTTCCTCCTTCTCTTCTGCTCCTCCTCTTTTCGCTCTCTCTCTCTCTCTCTCTCTCTCTTATCCACTCTCTCTCTCTCTCTTGTTCTTCTCTCTTCTTCTCTCCGAGAGACTGACAGGGAGAGGCACCGGGAGCTAGCGAGAGAAGGAGACAGAGACGTGGGAGAGAGACAGTCAAAGAGAGAGAGAGAGAGAGAGAGAGACAGAGAGAGCCAGAGGGAGCAAGAGAAGGAGAGAGAGAGAGAGAGAGAGAGGGAGAGAGAGAGACATGGGAGAATGACAGCCAGAGAGAGAGAGAGGGAGAGAGAGAAAGAGAGAGAGAGAGAGTGAGAGAGAGCGAGAGAGAGGGAACGAGAGAAGGCGAAAGAGACAGACAGAGAGAGCCAGAGGGAAAAAGAGAAGGAGAGAGAGACATGGGATAAAGACAGCCAGAGGAAGAGAGAGAGAGAGAGAGACAGAATGAGAGAGAGAGAGAGACAGAGAGAGAGAGAGAGAGCGAGAGAGAGACTATGAGAGAGAAAGATAGCGGGTCGTTAATCATCATTGTCTAGCTGTTACTGTCATGTGACTCATCGCGCGAGCGACGAAGCGATCCACAACACACGAGTGTCAATGTCTCACCTCCTCACTGCGCAAGGAGAGGGGGCGAGGCAATATGAGAGAGTCAATGTCCCTTCCTCCCCACTGCGAGGCAAGGAGAGGGGGCGAGGCAATATGAGAGAGTCGGTTTCTCACCTCCCCACTGCGCAAGGAGAGGGGGCGAGGCAATATGAGAGAGTCAATGTCCCTTCCTCCTCACTGCGCAAGGAGAGGGGGCGAGGCAATATGAGAGAGTCAATGTCCCTTCCTCCTCACTGCGCAAGGAGAGGGGGCGAGGCAATATGAGAGAGTCAATGTCCCTT
>NW_014577314.1:324905-326166 GCF_000485595.1 Priapulus caudatus | reverse complement strand
AGAGAGAGAGAGAGAGAGAGAGAGAGACAGAGTGAGAGAGAGAGAGAGACAGAGAGAGAGAGAGAGAGAGGGAGAGAGAGAAAGAGAGAGTGAGGCTTTCTATAGAATACAAACATTCCATTCGTGGAAACTATAAGAGGCAGCTTGACAAGAAATAGCCATCATCGCCACTAGAAACTACAAATCATGGAAGTTTTACCCTCTATAATTACCATTCCTTCGTAAATCCATGGTCCGAAGATATCATTTCCACATTTTTGTCGTAAATTACAGCAAAATGGTGCAAAAAAGAAAACCACATCATCGAACGAAAAACCATCGTTCTCACGACCGTAAAAACATCGCGCTGGTCCAAAAACCGACGGACAGTTGTTGCGTCACGGCTGTATACGGTTCACGGGTTAACGCTCGTGGCGTGAGAGACTCGCATGTATCCCCTGTCCCACACACGCGTGACTGGCGCGTGAAGAGAGCGTGAGGAGAGCGTGACTGGCGCGTGAAGAGAGCGTGACTGGAGCGTGATGAGAGCGTGAGGAGAACGTGACTAAAGCGTGAAGAGAGCGTAAAAAAGGCGTGAAGAAAGCGTGAGGAGAGCATGAGGAGAGCGTGACTAGAGCGTGAAGAGAGCGTAAAGAGAACGCGAGGAGAGCGTGACTGGAGCGTGAAGAGAGCGCGAGGAGAGCGTGACTGGAGCGTGACTCTGACCCGCTTCACACGGCTCAAGAATCTCTCTACTCGCGGTCATAGGTTACGTGCGGCGGTGGTCAGAGCTAGTAGTGGACGCTGTCCCTTTTATGTGACTCACGCGCGGTGGCCGTCATGGACATCTAACGCTAATGAAAGACCAACAATACGGCGTTAATGCCCGTGGAATGCTACAGGCGGTGGATGCTTATGCTCACAACTCGACTCTGATCACGTCTCATCTGCTCTCTAAAGTCTGACCCTGGTTAGACTTCGAGTACTATAAGTGAGTGAACTGAAATTAGGTGTGTGAAGTAGATTCACTGCACTAGCTATGGTCAGAACGTGCTTAGGATATGTGGAAGCGCTTATAAGAGAGGGGAATGAAAATAGGCACGGATGCGTCAATGAGGGAACGCTGTTGCTATGTGAAATAATCTGTATGGCTTCATATGGCTTCATAGTGCGGGAATTGTGAGCTTGAATAGAAACAAATTCAGTACTAGAGTGAAACAAAGTGAGAGTGAGAGCATAAGAAAGAGAGAGAGAGAGAGAGAGAGAGAGAGAGAGAGAGAGA
>NW_014577314.1:322947-324783 GCF_000485595.1 Priapulus caudatus | reverse complement strand
ACCCAGAGAGAGACAGAGAGATCGATAGAGAAAGAGAGAGAGAGAGAGAGAGAGAGAGTCTGAGAGCGAGAGAGTGATGAAAAAAACCAGTGCGCTCGAGAGAGAGAGAGGCGTGGTCACACCGCTCAGGGTCGACACTCAGGGTGAATGACATGCTGACCGCTCCTACCCCACCACCTCCGCTGCCGCTGCCGCCGCTGTTGTCCACACCACCACCGTGGACATCGGAACGTTAATAACAAGAATGATGATGATAATGATTATGATGATGATCACCACTAGCCCGGCGTGCCGGAGCAAAACCTCAACATTATATATATACGACCACGGCGATAAAACATTTGAGTGGCGCAGCAAATGGCTGCCTGTGTCGTACAGAGCTGTATAGAGCTGTCCATAGCTGCATGGGTCGTATAGAGCTGTATAGAGCTGTCTATAGCTGCCTGTGTCGTATAGAGCTGTATAGAGCTGTCTATACCTGTCTGTGTCGTATAGAGCTGTCTATAGCTGCCTGTGTCGTATAGAGCTGTATAGAGCTGTCTATAGCTGCCTGTGTCGTACAGAGCTATATAGAGCTGTCTATATCTGCCTGTGTCGTATAGAGCTGTATAGAGCTGTCTATATCTGCCTGTGTCGTATAGAGCTGTATAGAGCTGTCTATATCTGCCTGTGTCGTATAGAGCTGTATAGAGCTGTCTATAGCTGCCTGTGTCGTATAGAGTTGTATAGAGCTGTCTACAGCTGCATGGGTTGTATAGAGTTGTATAGAGCTGCCTATAGCTGCCTGTGTCGTATAGAGCTGTCCATAGCTGCATGGGTCGTATAGAGTTGTATAGAGCTGTATAGAGCTGCGTATATTGCTCTCTCAATTCGCGTGTAATTAAATCATTATAGATGCTATGCACAAATATGCGTGCATATAACATGAAACGTGAGCTGTCTCTACATGATAATAGACATCGTTCAGTATATTGCGGTCTTCTCACAGTTACCGAGGCGTTACAATAACGATAGTAAAATGGTACATAAATTATGTTTACTACCAACGTTTGAACTACTCTCGCTCGCCATAACCCATCGAAAGACCTTGTTTTGAAGTGGATCGTAAATTTATCGTGAATTTTCCGCAGACTATCTTCATCTTCACTATATACTCCCACCTTCCTATCTATATTATACTCTCATCTTCCTATCTCCACTACTCTCACCTTCCTATATCCACTATATTCCGACCTGGCTACCTTCACTATATTTTCACCTGGCTATATAATCCGCTATGATCGGCTGACGACTTTATATACCTGCTATAAATAGTTTATGATGTCCACTTATCATAGCAGCAGTAGCGCATGACGGTAGCGGAGCGGAAATAGACGCGCACCCGGCGTGTGTGACCCCGCGCGAGGTTGGCTAGACTGTCGCCCACGCCGCACGGACATCGTCTTCACTTTCACTTTCCGTGCAATATTTAGATATAGCCGCAGTGCACGATTCAGTATATAGGTGTCAATCGTGCGTGCGTGCGTGCGCGTGCGTGCGCGTTGCGGAGAGTGAGTTCAGGAGGAACGTTTAGCGACGAAAGCGGGAGCGCGTCGGAGAGATAACAGCTATAGGGAGGTATTATAAAAGAAAGAAACAAGAAGGCTAGTGGAAGAGATAGTGGAAGCGATGATAATGGCGTGAAGGTAGAGAGAGAGAGGGAGAGCAGGAAACGCGGTACACCCACCCGTGTAAAGCACGAGATAAGCTGAGTGTTCGATTGTCATGGCAACGTGACAATCAGTCTCTGTGCGAACGCCTGACGTGTGGCCGATGGATGGATGGATGGATGGATGG
>NW_014577314.1:306890-319390 GCF_000485595.1 Priapulus caudatus | reverse complement strand
CACACACACACACACACACACACACACACACACACACACACACACACACACACTGGTGACTCGAGTACATAATACTCTCCCTGTGAGAACCCTGTTGCACTTCCTGTCAGCGAACGTGGACACGTTAAATCGGTTAAGCAAATCGCGCGATGTTTCACACCTTCGGTGACCCCACCAACACGCCCTCAACCCCAACAAATCCCTCCCCCTCCCTCTGCTCCTCACCCCACACAGCAGGTTGGCCATTGGCTTCTTACGTTTCTACGTTTTGTTCGCTGTCATCGCGCGTAAAAGACTGAGAGTGAATCAGCAAAAAAAATCCCACACGCTCCGTCCTCGATCGTAGTTCTGCCCGTGTAAGCCCCGCGCAGACTTGCGACTTGTTCATGCGACTCGGCTGTGATTCTAGAATCGCAGCCGAGTCGCATGAGAAATCGCTAGGTCTGCGGGATCGTGCGACTGCGATTCTGGTCGCTTGCGCGACGAGTCGCAAGAAATCAAACATGTTTGATTTTCAGCAACTCGTCGCTTCGAAATGGCTTCCAAATCGCATGTGTGCGGGTAAACAGCGACTTGGAACGATGACAAATTCTCGTCCGACCAATTTGCGAGCACCATCTCATCACGTGATATTTCAATATGGCTACGCTCAAAGCAACAAGCTCGAGTCATGAGAAAGAAAGCATTTTGCTAGATATGTGGATGGAGAGGCCGGTTTTGTTTGATGTTACACTGCCAGAATACAGCGATCGCACTAAGAAACACGCGACATATAAAGATGTCGCCATCCAACTGGAAATGACGGGTAAATACTGCCCATGCCGCCAGCGTCATTTTTCGCCAAATGGTAACCAGTCGCTTGCATGCGCACACTCGTCGAGGCGTGCGACCAATCGCATATGCGATTGCAGGTCGCAGCTACACGCGACCAGAATCGCAAGTCTGGGGGCCGTTGTCAGAAACAAAATTAGTCGCAACATTAGTCTTACCATTAACTTCCACTCGTAAACCGTTGACAGAAACATCGTAANTGCAACTTGCTCATTCTGCGTCGGCCTTGAAATCAAACATGTTATGATTTTCAGCAACTCAGTCACCCGAATGCGATGTGTGCGGGTAGACATGTGCGACCTGTGCCCAATGAACAAATTCTCTGTCCGCGACCAGATCAGGAGCACCATCTCATCATTCGTGGCATATTTCAATATTGGTGCTACGCCCTCACAGCAACAAAATGAAATGGTAGTAGCCAGTCGCTTGCGATGCGCACACTCGGCGAAGGGCGTGCGAACTGACCGCATCGCGATATGCAGGTCGCGAGCAACGCTGCCGACCAAAAGTCGAAGTTGCGCTAGGCTTAAGGGTCGTTCATATGGAGAGTCAACAGTCCCGGATTTTCTCTCATTAGTAAATTCCGATTGAATATAGCCCCACCTAACATGCCTAAGTCCATAAATTTATTAAGTCGTCATTAGGACTTATGTACGAAGTCGTCACCCTCAGACCAATATGTCGTACCATGTAATAAAAAACAACAGTAATTTCCCAGTATGTAACGTCAGCGTCGTCAGAAATGCTGAGTGCGTGCAGCTGTACGGTCTAGGGGCCAGTTGCTGTCTTAACCTGGGTACGAACGATACCCCAGTGGTTCGTGGTGAGCCAGTCTCAGGCGCGTTTCGGCGGAGCGCTCTCCGGAACGCGATTAAAAAATTCTTGTTATGTCTTTGCAGCGCTCCAGAATATAGTCGTTGGAGGATGGTTGATGCAAAGTGGTTTTATTTTGGATTGAATTAAAATTGATTTGTTTTTTGTCAAATTTTGGAGGTGGTCGGCGGAGTGAGCAGTTGGGCTTTTCGTATAGGCAGTTCTGGCGCCTCTCATAAAGAAAGCGTTAAAGAACCACATGTCTAGGGGATGTGAGCTGAGCTGTCGCAGATATCATGCCGACTACAGTATATAATATTATGGAACAGTGTGGAAACAGTCGCGCCGCGTCGCAAAAGTAGTTCATGTTGATATAAAGCCTGGCGAAACATCAGGGCTTTGATGAATCGAGCATTAAGTTCGTCGAAATACCGCTTTTGTAAAATCGGTCAAATGAGGATATAGGCTACATGCATGAAATCGTCACTTGGGCGGACTTAGGCATATAAATCGACAAAATGACGACGTATGCGTATGTCGTCATTTTGACGATTTACAAAGCCTGTATATTCGAACGAGCTTGGATGTTCAAGCTGATATTCCTTGTATATTAATTTATTAATTGTTCAATGTACTCCATGGACCTAGATACTATGTTATCCCTTTGAGAATAAGCATAGCGAAGAAATTTGGCAATTCTGATGGTCGACTTCTGTGGACTGTCGTCTTGAAATGTTTCTATGGTACAATCTCAAGAAAAATACAATATTCATTACTAAATTATTCGACATTCAGACGTCAACAAAATGTTTTACAAGATATTTGCCAATTATCACAAGCAATCCATATTTGTGTAAACAGTAATTCCTGTTTGATGTTCAACATAGGACCTATATATTCATATTGTTAGAATAATTTAAAATTAAGGTGCACACAATTATTGCAAATGTGAAAAACTGTTTACAGATTATTTACCTTATACTACTAGTATATGACCTTGCATAAGGTCGTCTTGCCAAAGGCAACCTTGGCCCTGTTTTGCCCTTTCATGTTGAACATTCTTTGAAGTGAAGTGCTCATCAACCTGTAGCTCCAAGAAACGGTATTGTTAGGGTTACAATAGACAATCCGTCGTACAGCCTGGTCGGGCTAATCAACATGTTGAATACAACAACATTTTACAGCTCCGATGTACGTGCTGAAACAACAAGACTAACAGATCTTAATTACGCATCGTGCAAACGTAAATAGCTATTTCATTTCTTGAACGAGTGAGTAGTGCTACTATATGAATAGGTATTTGCCCATACAGGACAGAAATATAACCAGAAATAAGCTTTCCTTACCTGATATTTCACAGCGTGAATTCAATTCTCAACCGCCATTCACGAAGACTGCATTGTGCGTCCTCTAGCGGTAGGAAATGTAGGTCTAGACTCTAGTATTTCACTTCTTTTTATTTTTGCCTTTATGCATATTAATATCATTATATAAACCAAACTTTGTTTCTGAATTAGTATTAAATAAATATGTAATAAAAAAGCATATTCGCGATTTTGTACGTTCGCTGTTGAGTTCTGTCATTAAACTTACGCTTCTTTACTTCAATGCCAGGGGCGTAGCTACGGGGGGGGGGGTGCTAGGGGCTCGCGCCCCCCTTCCACAAATTTTCTGTGCACTGCCCCCCAGGAGCCCCCCCTTAAAAATTCATGCTTGATAAAAAAAATTGAATTAAAAACAATGCCGTTAGAACAGTATAATACAAAGAAAAGTTATATATTGTGCCCCCAACGAAAATGTACGGCCCCCCCAGTGAAAAAATACTCCCCCCCCCCGCTGAAAAAATCCTAGCTATGCCACTGTTCAATGCCAGTACTATAGTATATATATCAGGATGATATATCAGGAGTTAATAATGACAAATAATTTTGGCATTATTAACTCCTGGTATATATATATATATATATATATATACTATAATCAACGTATGACGCTATAGCAGATATTGAGATAAAGACGTGCACACGCACGCACGCACGCACCTGTACGTGCACGCGCATGCCTCCCTCCCGCTCCCCGCCCCCTTTTCACCCGTCTCCTCGATAGCGTCTCCAGTACCCCCCCCCCCTGTCCCCCCTCCGTCAAAGACGTACATTGGCATTAACAATTTTGGAGCTATCTCGCCCCCGGTGGGATTAAATTGACTGGCGCGTAACTAAACTAAATTAAAGGTGTATCACTCCTTGAGGCCACGCAATCCTTCCCTGATAACTGCATGCTGGGTAGGAACTATAGGAAGGAGCCTTGAATTATACCCCACCACCCACACACACATTGGCCTGCGGCTTTTCCACGTTTTTTGGGGTCTGGATTTGAGACCTGTCACCACAAAAGGGATAAACAAAATATCCGTGGAAAACATCGTTATTTTGACATATAAAAAATTATTACCTGCACGTACCACATAGGTATGGAAATTTGGGATCGCCATATGCGTACTTGAAGCCAATTATAGTTATCGACCCATATTCATACTAGCTATTAGACGTCTTTCCATTGATGTCTAAATCACTTTGGAGAATTGACATCTATTAAACATATTGTCATTTACATTTAAACTATGNCTAATAAACGTCGTTTTTGCGTCATTCTAAGACGTCGTCTGTATGACAAAGAAACGACCAATCGAAGACGTCTAAAAGACGTCGTGTGCCCACTGGGACCGTCGATAAATCCACGCGGAAAAGGATGGCGACTCGCGAAGAAAATTGCGACGAGTTGTCTCGAAAGTAAAAACTCTGCCCCACCCCCACCGAAATGCTTTGTGCGACCGCCGCCGCCCCCGCGCGATTTCTCAGCCTCTGCTCACCTGTCGATATGGGGAAGTTGGGGATGTTCTCGTACTGGAAGACCTCCTGATCGACCACCGCCTCTGCGAGGCCGCCGCAGCCCGTGCCGAGGATAATGCCAATCTTCGGCCGGATCTTGGTGTGATCCAGCAGGTACTTGGCTATAGCCTCCAGCTCATCGTAGCTGTAGCTGCAAAGACCGCAAACAGGCCGGTAAAAAAAAAGACGGTAAAAAGGCGTGCAATCCCCTCCACTTCACAAGAGCACGCGAACGCTCGACGGTAACGTGTTACATTGTTCGCAATGCGTGTGTAATGATCGACAGAAGATAAGACAATAGGGCCTATTGTCAGAAATAGAAATAGTCATAACAGGTTAATCTAAAACATTAGATGATTGACAGAAACATGGTAAAGCTAAGAGTTTTTCACACACACACACGCACACAGTGTATATAGATCTAGACGTTGGGTCTACGAGAAAAAAGCAACGTTACTAAAGACTAATTATGTTCCGCGTATGGCTCGCATTTTTTTACAGTTGTTAGCTCTAGGGTTTATATGCTCTTGACCCCATCCATCATAGCTCACATGTCACAAAAGATTTTATCGTGACAAACTCCCTCTCCCTGCCTTAGGTGACCATGTATACATACAGTAAAACCTGAATATAAGGGTCGGCCGTGGGAAATGCCAAAAGTTGCCTTCATTAGCAGGTGTCTATTCTAGATATATATATAGCTAGGTGTCCACGAATACAAGTTTGACTATATATTGTAGTGTTGGAAATATGTTGAATTGTCTTGATTGATCATCAGGTTTTCTTAACCAAATAAACCGATAGCATGATGGTTGACTAATGATCGATCGATTATTAACGATTGCCCAATCAACAAAAAAAAGATTACTTAGTACTGTTCACGGTTCTTCCTATAGTCACGAAAACGGTAGGTCAGTGCTAAAACAAGTTCATCCTCGAGCGGGTCTATTGACTGCACTTTTAGCTTGATTTTCAAAATGAGAATGCATATTTTCATCACGATGCTATATTCCACAAGAGAGGAGCCACGAAGAGCTGGGAATGTGTGCTACAATCACCTCCTATCACCGTCACCGTCACCGTCACAATCACAGTCCTATACCTTCAGTTAAAAGGGAAATAACAATTTGCCTATTTAACCCTTGTTTTCCTTTGACCTTCGACCTCAAGCTTTGAACTGATGCTATCTTTTGCAATTGCCCACAAAGTTCCGAATAGGAATGCCCTAGGCACAACAGTTTAGCTCCATGACGTTCAAAGAATAACTACAGTCTAACTATATTATCTTTAATTGTAAGATCGGAGTACAGCTTAAATCGTGTATACACTATACCGACTCCATGGATATCATATCTAGATAATGATGTATGCAATATAAGTACGTAAACAAAATCAGCAGCTGTCAACAGCTTGTGATAAGCACAGCCAGGTGGTACAGCATTGGCAAGATTCCAAGCTGACACACCTCCGCTGGTGCGCCGGCTACAAAGGGACGCCAGCGCTATGCAGCGTAACCGCCTCGCAACCACGATTGGGCCGTTTACTCCTAGTCAGGTTCCGATACGAGGGGATCGTAATACGAAGGACTGCGACCACTGGCTGAACAAGCCGATGCTCTGAAGTCGAACCTACCTACCGGCGAGTCGGAGCGACAATGCAGAGACGAGGGTAGAGGAATAGTAGGAGGCGACATTTGACTAGATTTATGGTGCGGCGCGATCCGAAGGAAAGATCCTTGAGGGCTCTACCAAGCATTAAGGACCGAAGCAGAACGCCAGAATCACTCGACAGGTCGTAAATCGGGCAACTCCAAGAAGCCCCGGTAATGTCATACTAACGGGACAGATGCGTACATCTACTGCCGAAGGGTTGGCTCACTATCAACTTAGAAATAATCACCATGGGAAGAGGACATTCGGCGACTGAAAAATTGGCAAGATGCGCGAGCCAAACTGACATGGAGGAGGGTCACTACTGCCTTCTGCAAACAGGAAAAATGGTCTACTGCAGTTGATCCGCGAGTCGAGGGTGAGATCAGGAACTTCTTCAGGTTAAAAAGTCTCGGCCAAGTTCTGAGGGGAGCTGATACAGTCTCCGGGCACTTCGGGATTGCAAGCGCATGAAAGCAGCTGACCTCGCATGACCAACTGTTTGACTGGACGAACGTAATATACTGATGAAACGACATCAATAAGAACAGCCTGCCGCACAGATGCATGGCCGCGCCGAACGATCAGAACAAAGCCGATCAAAAGCCGAGAGGTACACCCCGTTGGATTGCGTCGAGAAGCCATGCGAGTCGAACTACACCTGCGCATCACGACCCAAAATGCAAACTTACAGCTGGGGTTCGAAATATTGGCTAGTCCATAATCGACTCATAATACTTCGAAAAAGTATCCCTGCTATCCAGTGTCAACCCAGGCGATAATAGCCGCAAAAAAGAACAAACAATCGAACCTGCGGAGCAGAGAACTAATCTTTGCCCCACTGGTTTGGACTATCCGTCAGTACGCTGAAAGATCCAAGACTGACAATAGCGCAGACTCGCTTCACAATTCGGATCCGGGAAATTCCAAGACCTGGCTGACAAAAAGAAGACCACTAACCGGCATCACTCATGCATACACCGAGCGCGCGCGTATACATCCTGCACTACGAAACGGGGCGCCGCTGTAAAGAAAGACTGGTTCAACACGGGTCAAGACAAAGCAATGAAGTCACGTCATTCCTACAAGAAGAAGGAAAGCAGAGCAAGCTGACGCGGCGAACGGCTGCCGATCCAAGGAGAACCGAATATTCGAAAAATGCGAACTGCACGAACACACTGCGGCAAATACTCGCCAAGGCGAACCTGAAACAGACAACTCACAAAACGGCAAGGTAACAAAAAAGCCGCAAGCAAAAAACAGAACGAACAATCCGCGCCAACGGATCGAGCACCCTATGTTGCTGCCTTCACCCGCACACGTGGCCAACGCGGAGAGGCAAGCAAGATGGCGGACCAAAATAGTTCTCTAATACACGACAAGAACATTGCCTAATGGGCTCTGTGCCAAATTCCTTATCGCTGAGATCAAGGAACCGGAGAGCCAGTGTACTGCGCGCAAGGTGGATGTATGTAGCTGTGACGGGAGCCTGGAAGAGCGTCGGAGGGAAAAGTGATCGGGAACCACGAATGCGGTGTCACCAGAGGCTACGGCAGTACGCAGTGTCTCGAGGCATCCCGTCGCATCTCACTCACCAACCAAGAACCGGTTGCTCCTTGGGTGGGGGTATACTTCGTAGGGGTGGGGTAACTAAAAGAGAGGCTGTTTGCGCGGCTGGGGTGGGGCGGTGTGTCTCTTGGCAAGAACCGACATGTGTTCGGGGCTGGGCTGCTCACATGCCTAACACCAACCCCTCTCAAACGTTCTCGCATCATGCCATCATCTCATACTTGACAGAGACCGACGCGGGTGGGTGGGGTTGTGTGGGTATATACCGCCGGACCAACACAGATTAGGGCAACCCCTTGGTCGCGAGGTATGGCGGGAGGGGGCGAGAACATCGATACACTACTAGTGGGTGTTAAACCATCTGCAAAACCATACGTTACATTCCTCCTTCCTCAAGAGACGAGCTTCTGGATTAAGCCATCGACTTTAGCGTCCTCGCTAAGTAAAAATACACAACCTAATCTTAATCCACCCTTACGTACACACACGATAACGGCCACGCAGCACACCGCACACACCAGCACTGTCGTGGCGGCGGGCGCGCATGACGGCGCTGTCTCTGATCCTGGCAATTAGACAATCCAAACATACCCAAAATTGCTCGTACCCTTACTATGACTAAAAATCAATATCTCTTGTCACCCGAACACCAATTAGAAGTATATCCAACTACAAAATTTACAGCTTTGAACAAAAATGCCATTGACAGGCGGGTATAATGACAACATCGAAATACAGCAGAACACAGAGACAATCAATCAAATATCCAGTTTAAGAAGATCAGATATGAAGCGTAGAAAACGACCGGAGTTAACGAGGGTAAAAGTCTACCACATAAAATCAGGAAACTCAACACATATTGGGCATGGAACACTTCTGCAGTAGTCGGTCGGCCCAATTAATTTGCAGACTCTAGAGTGTTGTAATAGTTGCCTGTTAACGGTACGGTGCGTGTCCATTGCGGGGGTTGGCTATTGACCGCGATAACGCAAATACGAAACCAGCGTGGGGTCATAACGTGGGATTATGATCATCATAATCAAGGGCACCAGAGGGCGCCCATGCACAACAGCATTTAATATAATCTAGCCGAGGCATCTGAGGGGGGGGTACGCCAGCATCCATTGCATACGGCCACAAATCTGCGTATACCAGCCAACAAATGAGTAGCGCGAAGAACTGATATATCATATTTTCCGATGAATGTTCTGGCTATAATCACACTCTGATTGAACAAATGTGGTCCAGCGGTCTAACACTATAGTGGTAAACGTAGCCGTCCACTGGTTAGCCACGCAATGTCAAGAAACCGATCACAAATGGTCTAAACAAAGTTCTCACAAAGATTGTCCACCAAAAAAAACATAGAGAGTAATATAGCAGGATGAAGAAATAGTGCGCACGTTCATAAAGACAGACTGCAGTAAAAGCATACTAAGTATCGTACATTACATTGTTGATGTTTAAGTTAGGAGCGTGTGAAACAGAGTAACTGGGGTTTTGGCGTCGGTCGCATCAACTTATTCACTTCGGCGCACTGCGTTATATTCCGAGGGGTGGAGCATGAACATAGGACAGGTGCACCTTCTTATGGAAATAGGAGGCGACAGTGGTGTTAGGGATCAGGATAAAAACGGTATGGTGCAGGGCGTGTGGCGATGGTGCTATACAGGAAAAGCCCTCCGATATTAAACGGTTGAGTGAAGCTGACGGTGTCCTCGTGTGAGAGTTACAGAAGGTGGAGGGGAGAGTGGCGCGACACAATGTGTAGTGACATGTACCCATTCTTAGAGTATTTCCGGTCTCGTTCTCTTTGCGTTCTCTTTCCTTTCCGTTGCATAAAGTTCGGCCGCGGGCTGCGGCGCTGGCAGAGACCTAGCGTTGACGACGCCGGGGGGACACGCGCGGGCGTCGCCAACAGTTTTCTCCCACCGATCTCCAGCCCGATCCTCGTCGGCATCGTCATGCGCTTGGGAACTGAGCTCTTAGCCGTCCTTCTCGTCCCTCTCTCAGCTCTCGTCATCCTCCTCGCGGATTTAGGTGTTTCGTTGCTGGCCGTTATGACTCAGCGACCTCCTCCTTGTGTCTTTCCCTCCTTCTCCATCTTCCTTGCGTAGTATATGGCCCGGTTAGGATCACATCAGTGGCAGTACCCTCCGTTGCGCCGCAAAGGACTACCGCAGGGCTTTTTAAACGTGGTCACTGGCCACCAAAAGGTGTAACGACGAAGATCGACGTTACCCGTTGCAAAGTAGATTGGGTGGGGGGTAGCGATGAATAATAGGAATCAAACGCAGCAGTGAGCCGGAGGTGAGTTCAGCACAATATTATATTGGTTCCTCAAACTCTTTACACCAGCGATCGATGCGGAGAAGAAGACGAGCTGTGGCAGTCGACGTAGCGATCAACGTCGAAGGGGGTAATCGGCCCCAGAGGAGGAACCGAGGGCGTGAAGGAGGGGGGCGCCGCGACACGTGGAACAGGTACCGGGCCTCGCGGTGGATACGAAATCCGACGGAAGAATACAGAGCCGGGAGGGAGAAAACCACGTCCCAGCGACAGCAAACATCTGGGCTCCCGAAACCTCTCCAGGGGACGGGGAATGGCCCTGTGTGTGACGACCGACTTCAGGATAACCCGATTCCAGCAACCGCGTCGTGCAGAGCCGGGAGGAGCGAAAGAAAGCTAATGGATACCCAGCTGAGGAACCATCCCACGAACGGAAAATCTGCGTTACGATCGGGAAACCGTTGCGGTCGAATAGGCCCACCAAAGTCTAATCTGCCAAAGAGCTAGCTCACAGCACTGTCGAGCGAAGGACTCTCAGGCTCGCGGCGGGAGCGTGTGTGTTAAGGCGATTGACACGGAAAGTGAACAATTCGCTAAACAGGCAGGAAGCTGGATAGAGATTGGCGCCACGGGCCCTGTGCCGAAAGATGGCGATGCCTCCAGTGATAACATGAGGAGTCGTTTCGAAGGACCCGTTTTCTAAACTTATAAGATGCTGACACAGATAGTGTGCGGATTATGCAACTCTTATCGTGCCTACCATACCATTGCTGTACAATAAAGACATACCTATGTTGCTGTACAATAAACGGATACTATGTGGTTGTACAATAAACGATTTATTTATATATATATGAATTTTTGACGTACACAAAGGAAAACGTGAAATACAGAATATTTTTACGACCAAACACCCTTTTTATACCATCACCGGCCTAATCCTGTGCTTAGCACATATATGAAAAAAAGTGGACAGCTAGCTAGTAGCCTACGTCGTATATCGTTTTCCAGTGGTGCTAAAAATAACTTGGGTGGCTCAAGTCTTTACAGAGTCAGCTACTAGAACCCCAGTTATTAATACGCAACTAATATTAGTAATAATATACTATAGCTAATACTACTACTACTAGACGTTTATCACATTGCCATTCCGTATTAACTTGTAAATCCCTCGTGTCCGACGTTTTGCATAACGCAAAAAACGACAAAAGCTTAGTT
The DNA here is from genome assembly GCF_000485595.1 of Priapulus caudatus. Lineage (NCBI taxonomy): Eukaryota > Metazoa > Priapulida > Priapulimorpha > Priapulimorphida > Priapulidae > Priapulus > Priapulus caudatus. Next base: position 308,133 of record NW_014577314.1, on the reverse strand, counting down.
TCAAAAAGCTAATTACGTTCGTTAATATCTAGTCTAGTTAATATTTTGTAAGTATCATGCTTAGGAGAGTGTATCTCAAACAAGCCTGCGCGGGGCAAGCGACAGCCGCTCCTCTACAGGTCTACTGAGGTGACTCTGTGGTGGAGTCGTTGGGATTTAGTAAAACCCTTGTTAAGTGTTAGGTCCCAAATGTGTTCTCACATACGCCGCCAACAACAGTGGAAGGCACAGGCAAGCACGGGAGGATAAGATGGTATCAGGAACTTCTTTCAAAGGAATGCTTCGTGAGATCGATTATGAAGTTGCCGACGGACGGATGGCCGCGCTACGTTTAAGTGTCGTCAAGCATTTAAAGTGGAAGCTGTCCATCGTACGTAGTAGCAACACTATTTGCAAGACAGATGAGGTAAGGCCGTCATGCATCCATCTTAACCTACGCAAGCCCTAGCAGTCAATTCTCTTTTCTGACACAATTATTCTTCGCACTTCAGCCGAGAAAGTACATTTCATTGGTCTGTTCAGATACCTTAAAGCTATAAAAATGGTACAGGTTCATCGCTGAAACAAAAAAAGTTTTCCCAATCGCTCCGTCACGACCAATGTCCTCAGGAAGAATATAGTTAAAATCTGGCCCCTGTGCGCCCATTGACCTGTTGACCTGTGACCTCCAATTTCGGCACGCCACAGTGATAGCCGTTTCCTACCATGATGCGTATACACCGCACTATCCACGAAATTTACACCATAGGTCGAAGCCGTTTAGATTTTGTGCCGCAATTCTGACACTTTTCCCCATTCCTTTATACACCTCTTTCGGACCTATTGCACCCAGTTTCGACATCGCCAACTTCGTTTTCGAGCATTACCCCCGTACGTCCGCGGATCTTTGGCGAACATCTCGTACGGTCGAGGCGTTAAGATTTGTGCCCAACTGTGACGGACGCACGGACGCGCACGGCTACATGCGATTATTCACAACTTAACAAGCTGCCATCTGACTCTGTCAGGTGAGCTTCAGAAGATCCATCACTCGCATTCATATACGTCGAAATAGCGCACACGTTACGTGAGAGGTTACATAATCACAAGCACACAGAGTCGTTAGCCCCGACCAGGCTGTCGGGGCGGTTGTCTATAGGTATTGCTACGGTATTCTATAGGTGATTCTATAAGGTATTCTATAGACGGTCGGTCCTTAGCGGATATTCTAACCCGCAGCAGGTACCGTTTCCTTCGGATGCTC
>NW_014577314.1:295294-306880 GCF_000485595.1 Priapulus caudatus | reverse complement strand
TGTCAACAGCTTGTGATAAGCACAGCCAGGTGGTACAGCATTGGCAAGATTCCAAGCTGACACACCTCCGCTAGCACAGCCAATCTAGAATATGCTCCATGACCAAGCCCTTTCCACTGCTCGAAAATCAGGCCAGTTGGTCAGTTCTATTTCAATTCATTGTAATTCTGTAATCTGTATTATGGGGCCAAAAAGGGAATTTTTCTCTACATCTGCCTCTTACTCTTAGGAACTTCACCTATTGTAAGCATGTACTAGTGCCGCGGAGCGACAGCGCTCATCTAACGTCTACTTGCGGGGTTGACTCTTGTGGTTTGGAGTGGTGGGCATTTAGTAAACCCTTGTTTGTCCCAAATTGTCGTATGTTCACATTTACACGTTCGAAACAGTGGAAGTGCACAGGTGATGGTATGCAAGAGACACTTCTTTCAAAGGAATGTTCGTTGGGATCGTTAGTGAAAGTGTGCCATCGAGAGTTGGGCGTACGTTTAAAGATGTCTTCAGTGATTAACTGTCGGCAGCTAAACTTTTATTAATTACCACCACATCCACTTGGCAAGTGGCCACTGGCAGTGGCAATATACGTTACATGTAACATACTTTGACAGTACAGATGCCATAAGAATTATTACAATTTAAGGGAGCATTGTACAACCTTCTTAACCAAATTTAGCTTTTTGAAATTTCACCCGTGACTTTGTAGCCTCAAGTACTATCACAGGCATGCTATTAGATGTCATACTAAGCAAACCCGGCGAGGTCAAATTCTTTTCTAACAGGACAGAAACAGAAGTGATGTTTAACCCTCCTCTTGAAGGGTCAAAACGACGATGATTAAGTCGCGACACTTACTCTCTCGTCAATTGTCAGCAGGAAGCGTACATGTTCGATTGGTCCTTTCAATAAAGCCATAAAATGCTAGGCTCACCGCTGGAAGACAAGAAAATTTTTCAATCGCGTCCGTTCAGGGACCATGTCCTCAGAAAATGATCTCTTATAAAATCTGTGCCTGATGCCCATTGGACCTGTGTGACCTGTGACGCTCCAATTTCGGCACAGTGGATGGGGCTTTTTCCTACCATTGTATATGCTATACCACCAATCTATCACGAGCCTAAGGGGTCGAGCCAGTTTTTTAGATTTCTGCCACAAGATTCTGCATTTCCTGCCGTATAGCTTAATAGTTAAGGACGTGAATGTTTCGCCCCCTTCTTTTACAGCCTCTTGCGCTTTTAGACCTTTACCCCCAGCGTGTCGAACATCCAGACTCGTTTTTGATGATCCCGCCCTCCCCCCCGAGTGTGCCGAAATATCGTGGACCGTACGTTCGAGCGGGTTAAGATTTGTGCCCAACTGTGTGGCGGGGGGCGGCACGGTGATGGGACGGTGGGACGGTACGGCACGGATTGGACGGACGGGTACGATCATTGCTTGATTCTACAAAGCTGCATCTGACGTAATGTCAGATTTGAGCTAAATAACTGAAATGTCATCACATTTTCGTCTGAATTTAGCACCTTGTCGATCGAGTCACCGATTGGCAGGGTTACTGCTGACGTTTGCCACCTTTGAAAAATGTGATAAATAAACAACATTGGTGATTTCATAAGTTAACACTAGCAGGCGAATAAATTTGGCAAATAATTTAACTGCTGACAGCATTACAATTAAATAATGAACTAGGCTATCGGCAAATTGCAGTTTTATGTTAGACTAATTCCGTCACCTATCCTTAGGTACAAGTTAGAGTAATACTTATATATATATATTCTATGACTAGCTGCGGCGTACCCGCTGCGCTTGGGTAAAAATCGGTGCTACTAATTCATAATACTATACTATATAATCGCGGACACAGTAGGAAAAACATTGGCGTAAACATGGACAATGACATGTGCACCATTATCAATATTTAGAAAATATCGGGTCCTCTAATAAGATAATATAGCATGGGCGGGAGAAAAACCTGTTTACGTATGACATTTATATGACAGGCCACAACCCACTTAGAACGACGCGTGAGAATTAATATTAATAAGTAGATAATTGGCGCATAGGGTCGTATGTCCTCCCAGGGATATACCGCGCGAACGTACACCTGGTGGCTATGTTGATTATGGTTAGGCGTTAGGGTTGGGGTTAGGGAGTAGGGCGTTAGGAGTGCGTACTCCTGACTTCTGCTTAGTGGAGTAGGCGAGGTACGTGTCCGGGCATATTAGATAGTACCGGTTACGTTCCGGTGTATAACCCTCCACCGTACCAAGGGTTACGTTCACCGCAGTACCCGGGTCGGGGGGCGGACACAAGACCCCTCTCAGCAGTGTAATGTGAGAGTAGTTAAATGACAAAAAGCTATTGTATTATTAACAGGCGATGTACGGAATGGGTTTTGGACTTTTCGTTGTCAAAAGAAGACTGTTGATAAACTCAATGGTTTTTCGTGTTATTCTCTGGTGGGAAATATGTTTAGAGATTCGTAGGGTATCGGAACTGTTATAAGCTCCCCACGTACAGCTATGCCGTTGTTGAGATCTGTAACGGCGGAATAAAAGAGAAATTACCATATATAGTTATAGGATCAGAGGACAGGCCAGACGAGTGAGGGTTCTGTGTCCACTGGGATAGTTGTCTACGGAAATGCTTGGCGTGCAAACCATGCACAATTGAAATAAGTGAAATTTTTGTCTTGAACTCAGAAAATGCAGTGAGGCTCGTTTAGGAAATGCGTAAATTGCATTCTCAGATCGTAGCTCTTGAACCGAAACTCGCTGAACTCGAGATGTGAGTTAGTACCTCTGAACTGGTCGGTAGGTTATGCTGTGTTTTAGTTATCGATATTGGGAGCTAACAATCGTGCCAATGTGACTACACGGTGACGACAGAGTCACCGTGAGTCGACATTAATTGGTACAGAATACAGTCAGTGCATGAGTCACGACACGTCGACACTAGTCACTAGGGCCCAAGGATAGAGAACATGGGTCCCAATAAAACCAATGTGCCTAACCCTAACTCTAACCCTAACCCAAATCCTAACCCTAACCCTATATTTATATTGATGTAAATCACTAAATGCATCACATTGGTTTTATTGGGACCCATGTTCTCTATCCTTGAACCGTCACTAGTAGTACTAACTAAGCTGTCATTTCTTCGACTCAACCTACCTTGAGGTATGCAATACCTTCTCCATTGTAAGCCCACTGCTTGCTGCGCACCAGAAATTAAATTACAATTAAAACAGTACGATTCTGAAGAAAAAAGAATCATACACCAATCTTCAACAGCGGGCGACTGCTAAACACTGCTGGCAAACACGCGGTATACCGCACTACGCCTTCACGATGCGCTAAATCACACACCTACGCCGGCTACGCGCATGAATAAACAGAGTGTATCAGTCCACGTCCTGTTACACCAATGCTGTTTGCCCGCTATCTAATGTATTTGAACGGCATTTCAATCTACCAATACTATACAATGTTTCATTTCAGTCGGTTATTGGTCGAAGAAGATTAGGCTTTTATTGATTATTTTGTGGGCTCGGTCGCACTATATCTCATATTGCGATAACCTACGTCACTATCAGAGGTGTTCGCGCCACTATGTTTGTTGTGCATTTGGAACATCCATATATGGAACATCGATCTAATCATAGATCAGGGGCGTGTACAGAGGGGGGGTCCAGGGGGTCCGGACCCCCACCCCCCTGCTCGCGCAGAAAACAAGTCTACTTTTCTATCGATTCGTGAACTTTTTTCTTGGCAGTATGCCAAGAAATCCTAATACAATCCTGAATATATTATATAAAAATATATACATTTTTAAATATTTATACATTTATAATGGCAACAACAATTAGACCACAAAGCTAAATCCCCGTGAGGTAGCTCCGTCGAGCTGTGCCCCGTAGAGGCTAGGCTGTCCAGGCCTCTTCTTCACACATGTCCCTGAATATATTATATATATGTAAATTAAATCAATTTATGTACCAGGGGCGCAGCTAACTCATTTTGCCCGGTGGATAGTTTGTGGCGGTGCATCAAAGCAGGGTGGTGGTGGGGGGGGGCAAATTCAACCACGCGTGGTTTGTCAACCGACGCCCTGCCGCTATATCACGGACCAGAATATAATATAAAAATATGAATAGTTATATACAGTTCATAAACTGACACAAGCATTATTTACAAAGATAACGTACATCGATAAAGCAAATATGATTTGAATATTTTTATGACTTTATATAAGGACTTTCACACTTATTTAGGCGTACATCGTATATAGTCGATCATTGTATATTTTAATTATAATGTATTATAAAGAATTTAATTAACTCGATCAGTAAGTCATCATTGTTATTAATTTGATATTCACATTTTTCCCAACTCCCATATTTACAAAATAACAGTTTAATTGGCAGTTAATTGTTACGATTAGAAAATAAAACTTGTGAAAGTGAATGACGCTCAAAGAAAGGACAAAAAATTAGCATATCCATATTACCTGGAAACAGATGGTATAATCAATATACCCATTAAAACATGCCGAGCATGAAACAGACCTTGGAATTACCGTGAGCACCAACCAATTGATTTCGACAATCATATCCATGAAAAGGTGAACAAAGGAAATAGCATGATGGGCCTTATCAGAATTAAGAACATTTATCAAGGGCTATCCGGGAAGTCGGGGATTGTGAGCTTTTGCAAGATGACTTGTACAAAATGCAGAAATGGACGGACTGTTGGATGCTGTGTTTCCACCCCGACAAGTGCAAGCTAGTCATGCGAATAGGGAAAAGTAGACTAGACAAATTTAACTACAAGCTCAAGGAGGACGGAACAAACTTGAAGTACTCTGAAGAAGAAAAAGATATTGGTGTCACCATTGACAACAAACTATAGCTTTTGATAAACATATTACTGAAAAAGTTAACAAAGCTAACTCGATCATGGGGCTGATTAGGCGCACTATGGAATACATGGATGTGAAAACTTTTAAATTATATATACACTGGTCTTGTACGCCCTCACCTGGAGTACGCAAATCAGATATGGGCTCCCCATCTAGTGAAACACATAGAAGCAATCGAAAATGTTCAGATCGAGGCGTGCAACCATGCATGCAAGCAGATCCCTGGTATGGCAGATTTCTCCTATGATGATCGTCTCCGGCAACTCAGGCTCCCAACTCTAGCCCATAGGCGAGTGAGGGGTGACATGATTGAGATGTATAAAATACTGACCGGTAAATATGATCCTGAACTTAGTGTCGGACTTCATTACAACAGCAGGTGAATCGGTAACACGGGGACATGCATACAAAATCTACAAAACCAGAACGAGATTGAACATCAGGAAAATCGTGACATGGAAAATTGTCGAGACCTGACAGTAGAGGTTCTCTGAGGAGACCTAGAGTCAGAAGAAAATCTATGTAAATCTATGTAAATTTAGCTACATTGATGAGGAGAACTTTGTATTAGGCCTCTTATATAAGGCCTTTGTTCGACCACATCTAGAGTACGGGAATGCCGTCTGGAGACCTCATAAGATCGAACTGATTTCTGCATTAGAAAATGTACAGCGGAGGGCAACTAAATTAGTACCAGCTATTAAAAATCTACCTTACGAGGAGAGACTATAAAAAGGTTGCGCCTCCCGACCCTAGCTTATAGACGTCTCCGCGGCGATATATGATAGAAACCTACAAGATGTTCAACAGCTATGACCCAGATGCATGTCTCACTAGACCTACAACGTAGTCAACGTAGAGTCAGTACCCGGGAGTCAGTAGCACAAGAGGCCACACATATAAACTATATGTATGCATAGACCAAACAGAGACATAGGGAAATACTCATTTAGCAACCGCATATAGTACAACCATGGAATAGCTTAAGCGACAACACAGTGTGCTCACCTAACCTAAAAACATTCGAGGCTCGACTGGATCGTCAGTGGCAGAATGAGAGTCTTCACTACGACTACCGCGCTTCTCCACCGGGAGCACGTAGAAAGCAGGAGCCGATCGAAATACAGAGGCCTAGGCCTGAGTTCGGAAATATATCCTGAGGTATCCTGAGGTAAAACGAATAATATCAGGAGTCTATTGATAGACTCCTGATAATATACATACGCATAACAAAACGTAATAACTATATATAAGTATTGTCTTAATAACTGCATGAGCCTGCATACATGATCCAACTATAATCCATAATGATTATGATTATGATTATCATGATTATGATTATTATGATTATGATTATATGATTATGATTATGATTATGGTGATGATTATGATTATGATTATGATTATGATTATGATTATGATTATGATTATTCCATGATCCTATGATACATAATCAAATATTTGCTCAAATTTGCTATAAAATATGGATGCTAAACAAATCATATTGATGAGATTATACGAGTGATTATATGAGTGTTTATACAGTATATATATAGTATATCAGGAGCTATAATAATGACAAATTTGTCATTATTAGCTCCTGAGTATATATATATATATATATATATATATATGTATTATATAGTCATATAAAATATATATGAAAAGCATGAAAAAATTGAAGTGCAGAAAATGGGAAAATGCGAGTTAAAACGGTTTATATTAATTGGCTTATTAACAAAAATTTAATGGAAAAAAGATTGAAACGGAAGCTATTCTAAACAAAAAAAAATAAAGATACCATAGGAATTAATGCATGTAATTAAGTAAAACAACGTTAAAAATCAACGAAATTGATGATGAACTGAAACCCCAATGCCAGAATTAACGCCAGCTAGGGGACTTTTTTTGTGCTGAAACGCAAGATACGTATACGTGACCAGCGTGATTTGCGCGATGAAGGGCAATACGGGGGCAATACAACAAGAAAACCAATATGAACCACGGCACCTAAAGTGGACCAATTACTAATAAGAGGGAATCAATTGAATATTGGAAATACGATGATCCCGGGATAGTAAAATGTGCATTTGATTACGTGAAATCACTGCTGGAACACATTGAAACTGACAAAGGTAGAAGCGATCAATGAATATAGCCATATGCTAGAGTATGCAAACCCCAGGCGCACTAACAAAGCAATGTCAACCACAGCGTGCATGGATATGATCACAACTTGACACACACCTTCAAATAACCAATACGCGGAATACCAATAAGTATAACCAGATAAATTTCTAGTGTACTATACCTGTGTATTGTACTACCTCGTAAATGAATACTGGTGTGCGTTTTTATTTCGGCAATTATTATTTGTGATTTCACAACATACAACACTCAGAGGACTATATGTACGAAAACATGTGTCTATAATATATACATAAAACACTGATGTTCGTACATTACATTACTACATAGTAACGTCAGGAGTCCTGGTAACGTTACATAGCTCTATTCACTAAATGCGCGTACGGAATCGACTGAGGTCTGCCCAAAGATCCGGTGCCTCCGATCTTTGGGTCTGCCCTGAGAACAATATATACGATACAATCAGGAGTAAGATAATATAGATCTATATTATCTTACTCCTGATACAATGTATATATCAAAGATCGTAGAGTGCCGTAGGCACAAGATAAACCACTCTCCAATCATAGCGTAGTAGGTCATGGGTCGCCACAACCGCCATTTTAGGAAGCAAGTTCACACGAAGTTCCCGGATGCTGCTGTATCTGCTACTGTGCAACTGTCTGCTGTGTGCTGTCAGCTCAGCTTACTGTTCTGCTGTAAATTGCTCGAATTGTCAGTATAAGCCCGACCTGTCTTTCTTCAGGTTCCCCAAGAATACAGAAAGGTGAGAAAACCTTCTTTTTTGTCGAAATCCATCGTTAAAGAGTTGTGCAATCTTTGTTGATACATATAGTACCAGTGGCAGTGTTTTTTGTGCACAGGGCGTACGTGCGGTGTACTTCACTACTTGTGTGTTGCAGATGAGCATTTAAACGGCATTTACAGCAAGTTATCGACAATAATAGGCGAAATAGAGTAGAGAAACATTAATACTTTGATAGTAGATACATTTAGTGTTTAATTACCATTATTTGTTTGAGACGGTCCAATGAAGTGCCTGTGCACTGTACCACTGTCCGACACTACACCACTGCACTGTGTACATATACTACATAGTAACATCCGATTATGAATCATTGTTAGATTTTTGTACACTTGAATGAGAGATTTGATACAGCTATTGGCATAAAAATATTATCTATTACATTATATTAATAATATATATATATATATATACTGTATTAACCAATGTATCTCATATTAATTTCTATGTATCAAACAGACGATCGGAGCTGTGTTTTGGCTTTCTAAAATGCGACGTGGCGCTCCCAACCCCATCTAGGGATGTCCTATATTCAGGCCGGAATACGGAGATTACGGTACGCAATATATGTGCTAATATATTGACTTAATCGCGCGTCAAATAAACTTCAATATTCACAGAAGAGTATAGCTAAGACATGTGTCTATAGGTATCTAGAATATATTATGCAAATGATCTCGCCGTACCGGCTTGAATTCCTATATCTCTGTGAATATTGAGTTATTGACGACACGGATTAGTCAATATAGGGGCAAATATATGCGCGCGGAGTGAATTAGCAGATGATTAAATTTCTTACAAATTCTAGATACCTATAGACACATGTGCTTAGTATACTCTCTGTGAATATTGAGTTTATTGACGGACGATAAAGTCAATATATTAGCAAATATATGCGTACCGTAATCTCGCCCCGGTACCGGCCTGAATATAGACATTTCCAACCCCTCATCACAGAGATGAAAATTGCTCTCTTGTTTGTTGTGGCGGCGCAATCTATGAGCCGATAGTCAACGGTGATCTCTGCACGTGATTTCGCATGAGTGGTTTATCTTGGGCACTCTACGATCTTTGGTATATATATTGTTCTCAGGGTCTGCCCACAGAAATAGAATAGAATCAGAATAGAATAGAATAGAATCTTCTATTCTATTTCTGTGGGTCTGCCTAGCCGAGTTTTCTACCTGACACGGTGCTGCCCCCTTTTGGAATTTATATATGCGACTGACTTTTTCACGCTTTCGCGAATATACAAGTTACAACCGTAACCGTACCGTGGACAATGGAAAGCCAAATTGTGGAGTTGAAACTTAATCGCTCTCTGCTCGATCCACATTTTGATGGATATAAGCTCTCACTGGATCAGCTGCCGGTGTATAACATTGAAAATCCTGATGGTATGTACGGCCAGCCTAGGCCGGTAAACATAGCCACACAAAGTGGCACTGACTGCTGTCTAGTGTCTTGCTTGTTACCGTTCGTACCATTCCGACTCGTACAGTTACAGTAGTTCCTAAATACAAACACGTGCTTACACTTGCTCAATCCTAGTTTGGGACCCCGGTATATATAGTTAACATATATGCTAAACTAATCCGGGGTGCTAAACTAGGATTTGGCCCTTACACTTGTCACTTGAGTCTTGACAGTCCATTTCAGATACGCTGTAGATCATACAGTCGCAGAGGCCGGTCGGGCATAGATACAATAATGATGTAATCCAACAAGAGTAGGGGGTTGGGTTACATTATTGTATCTAGGTCGGGCAGTGCCTGTGACGTACTGTGGCTGTGGCAGTGACGACGAGGGCTAGTATATTAGATTTACTAATACTAGAGCTGAGAGGGTCTATGTCCCCCGGGTTACCGCCGGAACGTACCCTGGTACTATCTAATGTGCCGGACCGTACCTCGCCTACACTAACGACTCTAGGGAGTCGCCTACGCCTACTCCCTAACCCTAACCCTAACCCCATGCAACCCTAACCCTAACCCTAACCATATCAAATAGTGACCAGGGTACGTTCCGGCAGTACCCTGGGTGACATAGACCCTATGAGCAATACTAGAGCTACGTCGCAGGTAGACCTGGCTGACCAGACTCCGACTGTTTCACGTCGTATATGACTGCGTTGTCATAGGAAGCCACGTAGTAAGAAGCGAGACGGTAACGCTAGGCATGCAGTCATATCTCGTATGTGTATTGACGTCAGGCTCGCAGCCTGGTCAGGCTATGTCTGCCGTGTAGCCCTTTTGCTTGCTCCTGTAGTGGGAGCGAAGGGGGTACATGGGTGGAGCTACTTATCGGGATCAGCCCACCTGTGTATCCCTTCGCTAAGCAATCAGAAACTGAATTCTTTCAAAGTGAAGCTCCCCTCCCAGCTATAGCTACGTCCCTGACCATCATTAGATACAACAGTGTAACTCGGCACAAGTAGTAGAGCAACGGTCTCTACTCATGTGTTGGGCTACATTATTGTATCTATGCCAACCTCTACCGCATTAATTGGCCAGTTGTTGAGCAGATTAAATGTCTGGTCAAATTTGCAAAACCAGGATAAACAGAAGCAAACACCTCAGCATTTAGAGGTCTTAAAACTTTGAACGATCCTCTAGCGGTTACCTTGCAAATTGAACCCAGTATTATGTAAACCTGGAACACCAATAATGAAATTCTAAAAACACAATCAAAGTACATGCTCATCTTCCTGTCCTCGTCACATTGCTCTGCTGACCAGTGAGAAAGTAAGCATTTAAGCCTGTTAGGTTTCACTCTTGGTTACGTATCGCCACGGACCCTCGGCCTGTCTCTCTCCCTCTCCCCCTCTTTCTTGATATTTCTGTATCCCTTTGGCTTGCTCGCACTGGTAATTAATTTCAAAAACAGTATATTATTATGTTAACTGTATAGTATTGTAATAATGATTTTCTGACTTGTGTCACAATACAGGTGTGTGCTTGACATCTATACAGGACAACCAGTACTCCTTCCAACAGGTAAAGCTGTTTAGTCGCCATAACAACCTCCACGCGGATCGTTACTATGACAACGTGGTGTACTTTGTCAATGACAAGCTGGATATTGAGCAGCTAGTGGTGAAGAAGGTACGAATACAGTCATTGAGGTGATCAATATAAAAGTTTACGTGACATTATATCGTAACAGGCTTTTTTTTAGCTCATCTGACATAGTCAGATGCAGCTTGTAGAATCGCATGAGCGTGCGTCCGTCGGAACACGGACCGCTCCTCGCAGCGAACAATTCCTACCCGGCTGCCTTGAACTTGTCAAGAACTGAAAGCTAAAACACGTTCCCGTCGCTGCCGCTCAAAGAAAAAGCCACAAATGTCTCAAGAAAAAAAAAATGTCTAAAAATGCTGCCCTGTGCCCCTGTTGACCTTTGACCTGTGACCTCCACAAATTTCGGCACAGTGATGAGCCTTTTTCCTACCATGATGCTCAACCAACCACTATGCACGACGCTAGTGCGACCGTTTAGATTTCTGCCCCGGCAAGTTCTGCATTTCCTGCCTATCCCTAAGTTAAGGGAGCTGAATGTTCACCTCCTTCTTTATAGCAACTCTTGACCTTTGACCTTTTGACGCCCCCAGCTTCCGGAACATCCCAACTTGTTTTTCGGATTACCCCCCCTGTCCCGACTTTCGAAATCCGTCGACGTCGAGCCGTTTAGATTTGTGGCCGCAAGCTGTTGACGGACGC
>NW_014577314.1:279620-293008 GCF_000485595.1 Priapulus caudatus | reverse complement strand
GCTGTCAGGTGAGACTATATTCAGCTATATTTAGTTTTTCTGAGCAAAATTCTCGCAATGATCGTTTTAAAGTTACACAGCTGTATCTTTATTACTGTACTACCGGTATAGCAAAGCCTAGCTATCATAGATTTTAGATCTGTATTAGTAGTATCCTAGATATATGCTCTGAGCACGAACGCGGTGATGGGAGGGTGCTCTTCATTCGTTTGCCAGTGAGTTTAGCATCAGAACACCTGCTGTCAGGTGAGCGCTGTTACTCTGCGGCACTTGTTTATGTTAAAAAACAACAACTTGGGAACACTGCATGCTGAAGGTGCCAGTTTCTAATTTCAATCTAGAATGATCGATTATTTCGATTGCGCCAGGAAATTACATTCCCGAGCCAATGTTGTTGTGACAATGATCGATGCTTGTCTGCGACCTGTGTGTGTAACTGTAATTAGAATGTTCATGTGTGAGCTGTGAGTGTGGCAAGGCTCTATGGAGTGCAGCTCACTCCTCTGAGTTAGTTGAACTTATGAGTTGAAATACTGGGCTGGATTTTTTCTTCCCCACATATCAAAGGAAATGTGTAGCAAAAGTATATGAGTCATTCAACAGTATTGGTTCCCCCCTTTTAACCATAAAATGTTTACCTTGTAATACAGCTGAAAGCTTTATGGCAACTATTATATAGTTCTAAATGATTATTTAGTACAATATATAGGCCTATGCATAATTATTCTTATACTTTATAGGATGAGAGACCACGGAAGACGCGGATTGTTCATACAATATCGGACAGCGCTAGACATGAGTCCTCTAGCAGGTATAGTAATGTTTGTTACTGCTCTAAGGCAAAGCAATTGTACATGTATTCAAATGTTGAAGTTACTATAACAGCTAACTGTTATTATTGATTTAGTTCTTGAATGTAGCTGTGCTTGAATAAATGTGTTAGAGTTGACTAATCATTGTTTAGATAATTTGTGTCAAAACCATTGAAACGTGTGTTACATGTGTTATCTTATGTATTAAAAGCGTATACGAACCCATCTGTGTATTTTTTCCAAAAAATAACAGCATTGGACATTACTAGGTTTAATATACATTTTTTGATTGGGTTCGTATGGGCTTTAAGTAATCTGTCTGCGTTTTATGACAAAATTTCTTCATTGCATGCTAGATGTACTGTGTCTCCAGGACACCATATGCTTGTCAGCACATGATTACATTTTTTCAATTTAGATATAATGTGACCATTGATTTCCCTGCAAAAGATTGGGCTATTCTCTCGGATGGTGCAGGAAAGTTTTGGGTGTTAAACACTGGAAACAGATTAAAGCTATCTGAGTGGAAGGTGAGTGATGCTTGCATAGAACCCGGCAGCAGACTTGTTATAGGAAGAATATGCCCATCTAACACCACGCTTAATTTAACTGACACTTTGTGTTATTTGTAAAAATAGAGCTTTGCTGCAAAGTTACTTTACAATAAACAGATATAAAAGATCATGGAGGATGTAAAGGAGGGTCAGATGCAGCGTAGCCGATGTCATGCGACCAGAGCCTGAATCTGCGATGTACGGGTGGGTGTCATGGAATTTATGCTCGGGGGTAGGGGGCGATGCAATGAGAGAAATCTTGTCGTCTGCCGTTCAGGTTAGCTACAGAGGCTTCCCACTGGGAGAGGGAGTGTCGTTCGCCATTCATCACTGCTGTCACCACCTGTCAGCTAATGGTCACCACGTGATCGATGCCTTGCTCCTCCACGTGGAGGAGACGACGCAGGAGGTTGAGGGTGTCACGTTTGTGTCCGTGCTGGAGTGGGTCACGTTTGTGAAAGGTGAGTGTTCTTCACGTATGTGTGCAATACTAAGCTCGTGTGACATTCATCTAAAGGGTGTGTTTGTATGCAGTTCTAAGCTTAGGTGACATTTATCAAGGTGTGTATTTATGGAAATATACATTCTTAAACTTAGTTGACATTGTACATGTATTGAGTCCTAAGCTTAACGTCAGGTTATTTAATAAGACAAGATTAATGCACCACTTGAAGGATGATAGTCTAGCTACTCTTGTTTAGCACTTTTTAGGTCAAATGGTCTATAATATTTATTATGGTGTAAAGCTCAATAAATTATCTATCACATCTAGCCTCCATGCAATTGTTCTATCCATCTAGTTAAATATGAGTGTAATGAAGTTGCATGTAATCCTGAGGCGTCCCGTTATGCCACTCTCAGGAGATGACGAGACATGGACATTAAAGCGAGTGAGAAGATTAAAAGGTCGCAGCATTCCAGACTACGTGTGCCTGACGGACAATGCTACAGCGGTGTACATTTCCAGCGACAAGCCGTACACTGTAGTGTACGACTCGATGAACCCAGTAGAAGAACGAGTAGAAAAGCAGGAGGAAACATGTAAGGCAAATTCAGTGATATGAGCAATTCGTATATTGTTTCCCCTTTGCCATTTGTCAAAGTCGAGTATCATCTTAAATCTTTTGTCTATCATCGCATGATGTAATTGGAATTTTCAATGGAAAACGCTACGTGTATATTGCCCGCGTGCTACTATCGATGATCACGTGCTGATGTTTTAAAGGGCCTTTCAACGTTCTAGTTGTTAAATATGTCATGTTCTTGAGCATTATAATAATGGTGCCAACGACTGTCTTTGCTTTGTTACATACTGTTGAGGTTAACTTTATTAACACCGTTACATAAGCGTGTAGTATCTAGAGCGCCACCATGTGTTCTCACCTGATCTACTACTAGCACCCTCTCTTGGACGTACAAGGACTAAACGGGCTTTGCATTATCTTACACTAGTGAAAGATGCCGAGAAACATCCGCTGTATACATGGAGTCAAACCGATGACGAGGTGAATGTCCAGTTTACGGTTCCGGAGCGATGCGGCAAGGCGGACCTTGATGTGCGGCTGTCGATGTCCGCTTTCCACTTTGGCCTGAAGAACAGCACAGCCTTTCTGAGCGGCGACTTGCAAGCCCCGATAAAGGTCGATGAAAGCACGTGGACGATAGATGGACAAAGGTGTGTAATGTCGGGTCATTTTCTGATCTGAATGAATTCATTACTAGTGTAGATTTTTTAGAGCCGTTTTTACGTTTGCACGAGTTGTATCGGTACTATACCTAGCAATTGTATATTCACTACATGGTATCATAAACATATCATGAACATATTAAGACTAGTCATATGCCCCTGAATATATGTGCACTTATTACATAGTATTCACATATTTACGGTAATATTTGTTATGTTATAGTCCGGCAGAATTGGGCATATGTTTTGCATGGAGGTATATAGTTTTTCTTACGTTTGTTTTCTTATGTTCTTGCACCAAATAAGGCATTTCTAACAACTGGCAGTTGCTCAGTTGTGGGGAATTTTATTTAATGTAGATTTATCCAAAACCGCATCATGAACAATTGAATTTGGATTAAATAAAGCCTAGTGTCCAATAATGAGATGCCAATGCATGTAAATATTATATTATACCATCATTTACAGATGCATTTGACATTTTGAAATAGTTGTAGACTAATACAAGCATAAACGTCTGTGATTAGGTATGAAAATTGGTTTTTATTTACCGTTAAACCTTCCCTTATGTTAAACACGCAAAATCCACGAAAATGAGTTTTATAGGTTACCTACAATTTACATTTTCTGGTACAATTTCAAAACAAAATCAGTTGGCTTTAATCGTCTTCCTCCTCCTCTTCCTCGTCATCAAAGCCTTCGTGTTGGACGACTCTAGTTTGTTCATTGCAACATGCAACACTGCCCTGACAATTGCAAAACATTGTACACGCCAGTCTATCAATGTTACAACTACAGCCCATGGACTTGCATGGACTCTCCGAAGAACAAGAACACTTGATGAGCTTGAGTATGTAATCTGGTGCTGGGGGAGTCGTAACAGGGAGAGTGACAGGCTGTAGGGACTTAGTTTCCTCATCCCTTACCCAGCCATATTCCGTGGGATCAAGGTCTGGATGTCCCTCTAGGGTATGTCTCCAGTTGCAGCACTGATAGTGTGCTCTTTTGACATTTTCTTTGAATGCTTTATTGGTGGGTGGCAGAGTGCACAGCTTCGGTGTACCTGTTGCTCCTTTTCTACCTGTCTTTGTTTTCCAAGCTTTAATTCTTGACTCAGTCATGGATGTTGCATCATGCATGTTGTAGCATGCTGAGACAAAAGCTGTGGACTGTCCAGCAACACATCATCAAAGTCAGCAGTCTGATTCCCAAGGAGGCTCAAGCTGCATTTCCCTCCTCGAAGAGTTTTCAACATCTTGCCCTTTCCGATCCCGTGGCACATGGGAACAGTGTTGCAACCTGTCAGGGCATGGGCTCGTAACATGTCGGGAATGATACTGGAAAGCTTTATCACTGTAGCACTAATATCCACAACAGCACTAATATCCACAACACTCTATCGAGGTAATGGTACACCAACAGAACGTACACATCTGTGTCATCTGCCTCAACAATGACTTTCTTCTTCTTTTCTTGTGCTGCATATATCGCCTGTGCTGTGACGATTGTGTCTGCTTCATCATGGTCTGTCTTGAGGTCTGTTCTCTGAATTACTAAGCCGTATGGAGAAATCTCTACAGGCACATCATCTTGGCCAGTAATGACTAACGTGTGGGGATGGCCTCCCAGTACATCCATGTCACCTTTAAAGTCCTCACAAATAATTTGGATCAGTTGCTTCTTGTTCTGAGAGATGTTTAAAATCTGGTTCTGTGGAGGGAGCGGTGATGATGCCTGTAATTGGAACACCCTACAACCACCTGGACCCCGTGCCTTGCAGGCTGAACACTTGGTGCTGTATTGAATATACCTGTCAAAGACGAGATATACATCCCCCATCCTTAGGCGCTGTTGTACGATCCCTTTGAAACCCTCTACATAGTGGGCTACTGTTGCTGGCCTTGTATCACTTGAGGCAGGCCAAGGTACTTGCCATAGCAATGCACAGCCATCAAGAACACTACAATCCATGGCTGTCTGGTTTCTTGTGGACATCTCAACTCTCGTTTTGTTCTTGAGGTCAGCTTTTCCTGTACAGATGCACATCTCTCTTGAAATGGCAAATTAAAACAATGTTACGAAAATAGTGTGTGTTCTAATGTGAATTTCCACAACCAAACGATGGTAGAATTAAATACATATTATTTTTAGAAAAAATACCAGATAATTTCTAAAGGAACAAACCTGATTCCTCAAAGAATGCAGTCGGTATTGGTGAGAGTTCATAGGATAATACATCTTTGATATTAACCTCTCTTGTGCTTGCCTGGAGACCTACGATGCGGGAATAGATTAGCTCAGTGTCATAGAGTACTTTTGGACCTAGAGGGATGCCTTTCTTGGTCACTGCCATTGTTTTAACCTTCCTCTCTATGCTGACATAGTAACCTCCAGGAAGATTCTCTTGGAATTTACGTAGCTGGGTTTCTTCGATGGTGAGTGCATTCTCAACATTTACTGAAGCTGGTGCAAGTGAACCGGTTACCACATTTACCAAGCACTCAGGGTGAACATCAGGGTTAAGGGGATCAATGCATGTTTCCAGCTTCCTTTGGATAACTACTCTGTCTTGTCTGTCTGCTGTAATGCGTCCCTTGGCCTCTTCTTTGTGTGTTGTTTGAGATTTACTTGAAGTGCCCTCCCTCAGGTAGGTCATGTCATCCATCATCTGACTACATATATGTCGACTCAAGGCCCATGTCTTTAGAGTCTCAGGCCGGAGAGTGATCCCGACAATGCCTGCCTTTCAATGGTCATACCACGTAGGACCAGTTGAGAGGCGCCTACAATTCCCCATCCCTTTAATAACTTTTTGTCATTTACACCATATTACTATTATGTTCCAGGGGTTCTAAGTTGGGTTGTGCTGTGATATAAATGTCATACGTAACAGTTTTTTACCATGCTTATTATCTTATTAGACTGATTTGTAAATATTGATATTGTGTGCAATGTTATTCTCCATTTTTACCCAATGTTCCTATTGTGTCCGATTATTAGTAGTATGAATTAGTAGCACGATTTTGCAGCGCAGCGGGTACCCGCAGCTAGTATTAAATAAAAGGTGTGTAGAGTAAATTCCCCACCACTGCCAGAGTGACAGTTGGTGGATCATTGAAGTAGACTATGAAGGCAAACTTTTAGAGCAATAAAAGAAACTATATACCCAATTGCAAGGTTCAAGGAAAAAAGCCATCTTTTCTGCCGGACTATTATTGTAATCATTCAATATCATCATTAGTACAGGCTTTCCAGCGGCCCTAAAATTCCTAAAAATTCCTAAAATTTTGAGCTCGTCCTAAAATTCTTAAAAAAACGTAAAAAATGTATGAAATTCCTAAAAAGGGCTAAAATTTTATTCAAATTCCTAAAAATAAATTTCCACAGATATGTTTGGAGTTTTTGGTGATGAGATGATGAACTTTTGGTTTGTAATTAACTGTCTAATGCAGGGTCTCCAACCATTCCTCATTCTGCGGAATCGTTACGATTTCTAGGCTTAATTTTCCGCATTCTGCAGCGGCAAGGTTATATTCCTCATTTCAGTTGCACTGTACAAAATTTGCACTGATTGTTCGCATTGTTTGCTTGGACACATTGTTGTTTTTTTCAGGCATTTTGTATCTGGCATGTCTACGGTTATGCTAGCCGCACACTATACGATTTTGCACTGTGCACAGCACTAAGGCTGATAGGGTCTATGTCCCCCAGGGTACTGCCGGAACGTACCCTGGGTACGGTCCGGTATATACCAGAACGTACCCTGGTAACTATCCAGATGAGACGGGATACTAGAGAAGCATTGCCGAAATGAGATGTTGATCCCAATTGCGCTGAAGCGCAGATCTTTTATCTGCGGCGGCAGTGCCGCGGCAAGGCCGCACGCACCCGCGGGAACGTCCTATCGACAGTATGCACGCTGGCATCTACTGGAATCCGTGTGCTGGCCAATGCATGCTAGCTGCCACGAACATCCGCAATTTTAGTGGGGACACAGAGGGTAGACTTTGGGACGTGAACAGTGTTCACTTATTTTATAAAAAACAGTCTCCTGCTTCCGTGACGAGCTGTGTGATGCCAAATCACAGAAAAGACTGATGAAATTCCTAGGGTTTGCGAAACCTCCCGTAAATGGAAATGCTGCAGGACAAAGCCTATATAGACTTGGGACTCGCTCCCCACTCGAATTACCATCGAGTGACTAAGCCTAGCCGAGAAACTACCAAGACATGCCACAAACGCCGTCTACAACACTATCATGCATACTCGGTATTAATGTAGGACTCTAGCACTTATAGGCAGTAAAATAAACCTGGATATAAATATAATTGAACATTCAGGGTTTATTCATTTCTGTTTACATAGGGCATTATAATAGTGGGTTAATTTACAGGTGCTCAGTACACTTACTAACCTTAAGTATCATCTATGGATCAGCTATATCAGCAACTGCCGCTACCTACTACATACTTGCAGTACAACTTCCCGTCACTTATGATAGTATGAATAAATACCGACAAGACTGTACATATCAGTTAATGACTGCAAGTCTGACCATGCCAAAGATGCAGCTGCCACTGCCAAGATCATAGATTCGACATAACACGGCTATACGCCACGCGCTGTAATGTAACAAATTGTAAGCTGCATCTACGCTTGTTACATACTATTATAGTCTTAGTCTGCCCATAACAAAATTCGACTTTCCTTTTAATTAGGATGATCTTCCGATGTAAAAAACATTTCAGTGACTGCGTCGTCTATATTTAACGAATCAAACGAGAACAACATAGAAACTTTTTCCATGGTTATAAATAGACGGCCATGCATATCAATCTATGTGCAATAGACTGGTACCGTCGACAGTATTCCACAACGCTACATCTAGTGAGTGTAAGGATATGCGAGTGAAAGGTGGCGAATGGTACCAGTACTACTTATGCCTATGCCTGGCGTCGTGTGCGCTATACCACCATATCTTTACACTCATCACAGAAACAAAACAAGAAGAAAGTAGCCAAATCCGTTTTTTAAGCAAATCAGAGCGCGGCGCGAGTGCGCCAAAGTTTACGAGCATTTCAAAGCAAATTCAAGCCTCATGGGTGCAGTGAAATCATCGTCAAGTGCAAGAACTTGCTCAACATCAAGAACCAAGTCGATGTTAGAATGCCGCCAGTCCGGCGTTTTCCGCCGCGCTTCGCGCGATACCGGGCTGCAGACTGTTGCCTTATATATTAAACCGGAGTGATTGGAAATGGGCGAGCGAAGTTCGTGTTAGAATGCCGCCAGCAGCGTTTTGCGCGCTTCGCGCGGTCGGCTGCAGACTGTCTTGCCTTATATATTAACCCGTTTGAATGGTGATGGAAGGCGGCAAGCGAAGTCTGTAGAAGCCGGGCAGCGGGTTTGCGCGCTTCGCGCGGATATCCGGCTCGCCAGACTAGTCTTACTGATATGGTTAGGGTTAGGCTTAGGATTAGTGTTCAGGGTTAGGCTTAGAGTAGGGTGTAGGAGTAGGCGTAGGTGACATCCCTAAACCGCTAAGTCGAGTAAGGCGAGGTACGGTCCGGCATATTAGATAGTAGTATTTAGTACAGAGGTACGTTCTGGTATACCGACCGTACCAGGGCGTACGTCCCGAGTACCTGCTGGGACATAGACCCTATCAGCAAGCACTAACCATCGCACACTTACGACCACCATGTACCGATCATCGCAGGGCCCCGCGCACACTGTCGACTCAAAGTTGGCGCAAACATGGCACTCTTCTGCTTGGCGTTCCACGAATTTAGAACGGTACTAAGGGTCGGAGTGTTTTCCCGCCATAATACGAATGCGTTCCCATAGCGCTCGCTCTGTGATTTGATCAAATTTTCTTCAGCAGTCGGCGCGGCGCGGGATGCGCACGACACCTATCTGAGTCGCCATCGAAGCCTCGCACACCTATATCGATCTGCTCCGCTCTGCGATTCGAAAATTCGAATCCGTCCAAAATGACCTCCCGAGCCAAACTTAAGCCTCACTGATCCAGACGTAACCTCGCGATTGCCTCGGGTCGGATAGTGTGCGGTAGCATAAATGAGACACGCCTAGTCAGACAGGCGATTGTCTGCAAAGGTGTCGCTAGTTTGTCTGCTAAGCTACCGTACACTATACGATTTTGGCTGCTTACCCACACTTAAGCCGCCAGCGACTTAGTGATCCGCTCCGATGCATCGTAGGCCCCGCTCCGGATGATTGTTAGCACCCCGACACTTGTCCGACTCAAAAAGTGGGCTGCACAAACCAGTGTCAGCACTCTCGATGGCGTTCCCAAGCGAGCATTTAGCGCTGTACTAAGGGTCGCAGTGTTCACCGCTTATTTTTACCGTATGGCGGTTCCCAATGCCGCTGCTTGTGATTTGAGTCAATTTTCTTCACCGCTCCGCCGAGCGGCGGTCGATTGCCAACCACACATTCCGAGTCGCGTTCGGTAAGCCTCGCACATCTATAGAACCGCTTCCGGCTCCTGATTCAAAATTCGAATCGGCGGCAAAATGACCTCCCGAGCCAAACTTAAGGCCTCGCCGAGCCAAACTTAAGCCTCCCGATCGCGCCTAAACATCGATAGTGTGCGGCCTAGCATAATAGACAAGGGTTGTAGGGTTGAGGTCTAGGGTTGAGATAGTGTTATCGCAATGAGAATATGCCATAGATAGCCTCAATATGGCAGGAAAATGGCTTAAATATAAAAAAATATTCCTGGAGCGAATTGCCGCCAGCCCCCTTACCTAGCACTGGCATGCCTACGGCACGCGGCCTGTCTGCGCACCCAAGATACATCCCGCCTGTCCATCAATTTCTGAATACGCATAGTTATAGTGATCACCGCGGGAACTTAACGCATTGAACTTCACAGGTTGGAGACCCTGCCAATGGATGTTTTCTAGTTATCTTCTATACAGAGTGAGTAATTGTGACTCAGTACCAGTTGATTCCTAAGGCTTCGAGTAATTCTGTTATACGACGCCTGTTCGACTCGTCTGGATGCTACAAGACATCCTAATTTGCATGAAAGCTTGATGATGTACAGTTATTGAAGGACTTGGAGGATAGCAGAATAGTTGGTAAGCTGACACATAACACGGGGTGTATCAGGATTTTTCGTGGGTGGAGTCGTGATCATCAATTTTTGGACCGTTTCAACAATGAAATAGCAGGCAAGATGGATTGACAATGTCGAAATACAATCAGGGGCGTGTACAGGATTTGTCCCAGGGGGGGCGGGCCAACCGTAACCCAAACTTGGAGCGACGCGAAGGGGGTCTGAGGGCCCTCCCAGATAAATTTTGAAATTAGACTGCTTAGATGCGTTTTCTGGCGACGAGCAGGGGGGGGGGTACGCGACCGCCTGACCCCCCCTGTACACGCCGCCTGACAATTTAATTAAATACAAAAAATTGTTCAAAAAAAAAATTTATCAGTTTTAAAAAAAGTTTTATGACTCACTTGAAACAAGTTTTTTAACTTTTGATCTTGATCCTTGTCTTGTCTTTGTGTCTTTGTCAGTCTTGTGTCTCTCTTTATGAAACAAAATTTATGCTTATAAAAAAGAGCCTAGTCTCAGAATTGCTCGGAATTGTGGATAGATTTACGTCACGCAATTGCAATGTCTTATGGCACTCAGTTGCTGCCTACCTGATCTTTTTCATTTATTGCATTGTTAAAAAGGCCCTCGAAAAAAAATGTCGATGTATGTCTATGAAAGCGTAAGTGACATATTTTTAATCACTTAAAAGGTTTCGATTTATCCTAAAAATTGCCTAAAAATAGGCCGCTAAAAAAACCTGAATTTCTCCTAAAATCAGGCCTAAAATGTTTGTCAAGCGACTGCTAGGAAAGCTGTTAGTATCAAATTCTGTTATGTTAGGTATACGTGTATGGTATATTTCGTATTCTGTTTTGAATGATCTTATTATGCTAGTTATGTGTCATTTACTGCATTAAAATACTTTATATCCAGTAGCATTTTAAAAAGTCCATCAGAATTGTTTAGAATAATAGATCACTCTGTAATCATAGAAACTTACTTGTTCATACTTGTTTGATCTGTAATCGATAAACGTGAATTTCTGGACACCTTTTACCTGCATTTAAACCTGTAAATCTCCTTTTTATAGGGTAGAAATTCCCGATTACCAGGCTCTTGCAACGGACAGAACTGGCAAGCTGGTTGTGGTGGGCGCATGAGAGAGGCGAGATGACAACTTGTCCTGAATATGTCGCCCGTGTTCACGAACGCGCCGGCCGCGCTTAAGCATTGAGCACTCTGGTAGGCAGTGAGGAGTGACACTTCATCTATTTTATGTCTGTGAGTGCGACTCTGATGCAGTGGTTATTCATTGCCAACAACCACGGATGAATTAGTGCCATATGAAGGTGGTGACTGCCAAAAGATGTCAAGTCGATGTGCATTTTGCGTCTCTATTATAACCTCGCGCGGTACAGCCTGTTCCTCAGATTTTGGAACATTCGGTTGAGACAAGCTTCCCGCGAAAGAGAATGGCAGTTTCTTGCGGAGAAGCTATGCATGCATTTATCTGAGCTTTTACTGTGACGCAGCTAGCAAACCATGGAATCACCAATAAAACGTGCTAATACCTACCATAACATATTTTTTATAGCTAAGGACATCAAATGACTAGTATTATTATTGCTGTAAGTACAAATGGAGAATCTGAAGACAATTTTTCTATAGTTCACGCATCAACTAGGTTAGCCAAGGCAATATTAAAGGGAGAGTCTACTACTAGGTTCTAGGGTATTTCAGCCGTATTAGGTTATAAATCACGCTACATAAACAGTTCATGGTTCTCAATCACCATTAGAAATATTATTAAAAATGTTTTAAATAGCTAACGACTATCAGTTTGACTTACGAACGACGGTGGCGCACTCAAAGCGCACGATCTGATAAGTTGCGCCAAAAACCACTTTCCAACCAAGGGCTACAGACGAGTGGTTTCTATGTCATCATTAAAAGGCAAAGATTGTAATATCTTATAAGACGACATATGTTTCAGTTATAATATGCGATAAATTGCCCCTAAAATGATATGTTTCGCTTAAATAAGCGATTTAGGTAAAATATAATATGCACTTTTGTGATTAGCCCTCGTCTGTAACCTGCAAAATAAATTGTCAAATACGCAACTTTTTTGGGTGTGGCAGCACGGTCGCGGGTGTCATGGCGCCGTTCAAATTTTGTAAGCGTTGATGTGTAAATAATTATAAACAAAGGTATCTGGTAACACATGTATAAACAAGGTATAACAAGGTATCTTGTAACAAATACGTGTGGTATAGACGATTTGTTATACAGAATACATGTTGTATGCAGTAAAATCTAGAGGCTACTGTCCTTTAACGTAAACTAGTGATATGATTGCATATCGTAGGAAACAAACCTATTATATTATCACTACCTTAACAATCATGCTCTTACCTCATCAGAACGCCGATCCGGATAAGCCTGTGTCTTCTCGAACCAGGACATGGAGGAGGTGGATGCCTTCCCGGAGGCACACTGCCCTTGTTGGTGCGGATAGATGGGAATCTCATGTTGCTAGCCACCAAGTAAGCGTTGCCACTTTCGAAAATTCACACTTAATAATATTTTTTGTTGTTGTTTAACAGAAGTAGGGAATTATTTATCATGTTCGTTGTACATATGGTCACGTAATTAGCTGGAAAAATGAATGAGGAAAGATGAGATTGGCAGAATCAGTAGGATAATAAAGAATAGAAAAATCATATCAGGGTGACCTACGTGAGTGATATCTCAATGGAAATCCTCATTAGCGTGTGCAATTCACAGTGCAAGGAGTGAGAGTATCATTCAAGAACAATCAATAAAAGTAGTTTGCAGCTTTGTAATAGGAAAAACTAAAAAAGCATAAGCCCTAGAGTCGGAAGTACACCCTAAGAATTTTCTCAGTTATCTCTAACCTGCTACTCATGTATACTGCGCTGAGATGTTGTGTCGATAATAAATAATCACGTTTAACTAATAATAATAATAACAACAATAATAATATAATAATAACATTAATGCACTCGTATACGTAGCTGGAGGCGATCGTGGAATAACTCAAAATACCAATGCAATGCCCCCTCTCACTTGGGTTTTGCAGGCGAGCCTCAGCAGCAATCAGTGGTTATCTTAACGTACGACTTGCCATCGTCTGCGTCACGCGCGCTCTGCCTTCGTCACGACGTCGCGGACTGCTCTGGCAGCCGGACTCCGATTCGCGCGCAATTTCGGCACGTCGCGACCTCACACGCCTCGGCTACGTGCAG
>NW_014577314.1:271823-279460 GCF_000485595.1 Priapulus caudatus | reverse complement strand
TACAGTAAGTACAGTTGTATGCAGTAAAATCCTAGAGGCTACTGTCCCTTTAACTGTAAAGCTAGTGATATGATTGCATATCGTAGGAAACAAAAGTATTATTATCACTACCTTACAATCATGCTCTTACCTCATCAGAACGCCGATCCGGATAAGCCTGTTGTCTTCTCGAACCAGGACATGGAGGAGGTGGATGCCTTCCCGGAGGACACTGCCTTGTTGGTGCGGATAGATGGGGAATCTCATGTTGCTAGCCACCAAGTAAGCGTTGCCACTTTCGAAAATTCACACTTAAATATTTTTTGTTGTTGTTTAACAGAAGTAGGGAATTATTTATCATGTTCGTTGTACATATGGTCACGTAATTAGCTGGAAAAATGCCCTAAGAATTTTCTCAGTTATCTCTAACCTGCTACTCATGTATACTCGCTGAGATGTTGTGTCGATAATAATAATCACGTTTAACTAATAATAATAATAACAACAATAATAATATTAATAATAACATTAATGCACTCGTATACGTAGCTGGAGCGATCGTGGAATAACTCAAAATACCAATGCAATGCCCCCTCTCACTTGGGTTTTGCAGGCGAGCCTCAGCAGCAATCAGTGGTTATTCAACGTCGACTTGCCATCGTCTGCGTCACGCGCGCTCTGCCTTCGTCACGACGTCGACGGACTGCTCTGGCAGCCGGACTCCGATTCCGCGCAATTTCGGCACGTCGCGACCTTCAACGCCCTCGGCTACGTGCAGGCGTCGAAGCAGCAGCTGCAGTATGCTGCCTGTGCCGCCGACCGCTCGTTCGTCGCACTATGCGACTGCGCGCGCCACGTGTACGTCTACTGGCAGGCGGTTGCCGTGAAGACGGAGTTTCGCAACCGGAAGTCCGGCGCCGACGTCAAGAACGTCGCCAAGCAGCAGGTCGTCAGTCTGGATTCCGCGGACGAGATCGTCGGTTTCCGCGTCACGAACGAGTGGATATTCGTTTTGACGGCGAAGTCGCTTTCGGCGCTCAAGGTCGTGTGATGTTCGACGATGCGAAACGGACAGACGATGCGAACTGCGACGATACGCAAAACGAGCCAACTCCCACATCTGGCAGAGCTCCAAGAATACTATGGCGACTGTCTCCGATTACATATTTTAAGAATATGTGGGTTTTGCAACCATGATCGAGAATTGTTCTACTACTACGAATGACTTCTTCTACACTGTAACTTCTACGATAAATTAGATTTATTTTTGCATCAATAACTATACTGTCTGTATCAATGTGATGCATCAGTCATGCACGAGGATGGATGCATGAATGTAAAACTTATTAGGTGTAGCTAATCATAATCTCACACAAAGACGTTTCTACAAATACTCAGTTTATTCCAACGTTCAAAACGTAGCACGTCACATTTCAGAAGTATATGTTGATTTGCAAGAAGTATATAATTATGTCACAGAGATTCAAGTTTTATAACAGGTATTTTGTTGTCACTTGCTTTATGAATAGTGAATTTCTTTTATGAATACAGAAACACCTTAAACATGATTATCCAACAATGACAAGTTTTTAAGTTGATAAGTTTATGAGCTAGAAATTAAAACATTTTTTTATGTGATGTGACTGGTTCACTACACTACAACTTGCTACATTAATCATTTTTGGTGCAAGCATCTTGCATTATCTGTGACCATGTGATTCACGTACGACACGAATGTGGAGCTTCATCTTTCCCCAACCCATAACACAGACATAAAGGGCATACCACATGAGTAATTTAATCATAAAGTATCAGTAATACATGGAATACCAAGTTAGCCAGAATCAAGAATCAGTATTTCATTCATGTCAATAAAGACACTTGATTATCCACGCGACGGGACAAGTCTGAAACATTCCCTTTCCGTGTAACATCCTTTAAATTAAAATATATAATATTATACTCTTCGATGCACGTGTGTGCAGGTGTCATGCTGTTACTTTTAATGTCACCACAGCACTTCTACCTGATGCTGTGGCATGATGACATTCAGTGTCTTTGTCATCGGGGACATCACTACAGTGCTTCCACCTGCTTCTATGACACGACATACAGTGTCTTTGCTAGCGTTGACGTCACCACAGTGGTTCCACCTGCTGCTGATGTGACACGATGACATGCAGTGTCTTTGCTAGCGTTGACGTCACCACAGTGGTCGTACCCGCTGTTGCTGTGACATGATGACATCCCAGCATCCTTGTTACTGTTGACGTCACCACAGTGGTTCCACCTGCTGCTGATGTGACACGATGACATGCAGTGTCTTTGCTAGCGTTGACGTCACCACAGTAGTTGCAACTGCTGTTGATACAGTATTATTCAGTGCAAGCCATTGAAGTTCATGTCACCATCGAATCTATTGGCTATACTGCACGCGCACGCTCGCCGGCGACACGATACTGCTGGTGCTCGTGTCTGGCACTCACGGCTTGCTGACCTGTCTGACGACTCGGTCGTACTCAAATTCCCGCGAGTCCACCCGCTCCAGAAACGCACGTTTCTCGAGGTACCTGGACAAGCACATACAACGTGTTTTTGTAATGATGACAGTAGAGATGTCCAAAAAATGTTCGCCCTGCGATTACTCTGTGTTAATTTCAAATTCCTTCCATTTATGTTGTTGCTATTTATATATTAGCATAGGCAATTTAATTTAGCTTTCTCGTTGCAAAAATTAAGAAATATTCACGAGGACTTTGTCATTCATTAATAATGGCTTTTAAACTAGCACATAAAGAGAGATGAATTTTAAATGATTGTTGGTTACACGTTACAAAATGTTTAATTTAAACCAAAAGTATAACATATATTAATCCCAATGAGTGTTACACCTTCAATCAGCAGTGACTGACTAGGACGAAATACATATATACGATCAAGAGCACACTATCTGTAAACAACAACACCAATTGACCACCTGCCTTGTTCCTGAGCCAAGCTAAAAGTGTAAAGATGTACCAGTCTCTGATTATCATAGGCGTGTTCCAGGCCTAATTCAACTGAAGCGTAGACATGGTTTAAGTTTTTATCATTGGTTGCCCTATAGTGCTTGTGCTCTCGATAACAATATAAAATAAAAACAACACTTACGATCCTTTTGACTTGTTATGCAATTTCAAATCGTCCTCCAGCTTTTCATCTTTCTTATAGCTATCCCAATCCAATTTAGATTTGTCCTGTAAAAAACATGCATGTCACTGTACCTTGACAATACCGATATTCGAAACTCTGGTTACTCTGGTTATTACTGGTTAGAGCAAAAGTTTCATGTTCCAACATGCACTTAATGTTTAGCACGTGTGTGAACGCATGTATGTTACATTAGTATTGTGAGATCCAGTCGGAGACAAGACCGATTGTTTCGAATGACTAAACTACTTTTTCAACTATCCAGCGTCAATGACAAAGAACACTTAATTTAAAAATTGTAATCCGCGACGTCAATGGCCAGGGTTTCTTCTGAAGGAAAATTAGACAACGGCGGTAATGGCCAGTTTGGGGAAAAAGCGCACATGATGGATTCAAAGGCGTGCAGGTAGGCACGAATGTGGTTTCTGCAGGCAGACGTGGGGGGGGGGAGAGATAGAGGGGGTTCGGGGGTCTCCCCAAGCAAAATTTTAAAAATGTGATTGTCTTAGACTGCATTTGAGGCACCCCCAAAATAAAATTTCACCTTTTAGTTTAAATCTTACTCTGTTAGCAGTCCCACCAAGTCTCACGCTGCGCATTTAAATTTGACAACGGCGGTGCGCCGCAGTGCTTCCTATGTAGAAGAAACCCTGATGGCGTTATTTCCAAAGAAACAAAAACAAAACGGGTTTTACTTCTCAGGCCACAAGTAAAAAAAGCTTTGTTTGCCCTCACCCTACCCAGGCTGAAAAGTTTGGGTAGGTAGGTCGGGTTTTTTTTGGAGGGCGGGGGGGCCTTTTTACAAATTCAGCATGGTGTCTACATGCTTGGGTGTGCTTGTGTGGAGATACCTTTTATGTTGAATGTTTGTTTTGCTTGGTACGTATAATGTATTGCCTACCGATTTATATAATGTACAGTGATACAATTTGTTTAAAAAGAAAAGAAAAAAGATCAATACATTTTTTTGAGTCAGCCCCTTTTTGGCGAGTCGGTCGGGTGAGGGCAAACAAACAACATTTTTATTATGGCCTCACCAGCACACTGAGTTTGTTCTTCTTCCCGATCTGTCCCAAGAGGCCGGTGAGACCAGGCTGCTTGCTCCCACCTGGTCTCACGTTCGCTGGCTGTCCATTTACGCCCGCTCCCACTTTACCTGCTTTTGCAACTTCTTTCGAATCCGCTGCGACTGTTTTAGATACTCTGCAAAATGCAAATTAGCTTTAAAATGTTCTTTCAATAGGTTCAGTTTCGATATGGGGTAAGGGGGGATTACAAATTAACGACCACTATATACAAGATTATATAATGATCAATGATTACCGACAGATTATATGAGGTATGTTCTGACTCAACACTCACTTCAGCACTGAAAATTTGCTTATCATTTCCTATAGGTGAGATAAATACATTTCTTACTTCACCTCCTCTCCGGCAAAATCGTAAACCTTAGTGATCACTACAAGGGTTGGGTTCTTTCCGCTCCCAGAGACGACTTCAGAAACAGTCTTCTCTGTTGTGGAAGATAATGGTTTCTGCGACAATATAAAGAAGCAAAAGTTTATGTACAAGAAAAAAGTAGATTCGTATGTCACACACTTAATTTTAGATTTGCATACTTGCTTTGTGGGAATTAATGTAAATTCTCTATTAATAACTATGCAGACTAAGAATTTGCCTAAAAACTAGAAAAATATAATGACTTCTGAGATAAAAAGCAAGTAAATGTGTGGAAAATTTCATATGTATCTCACATGCCCAAATATGAATATCCCTGAATCATATGATTATCTTGAAGTTATGGTTTGAGGAAAGTGGTAACAGATATCGTGCTTGTCAGACCTGGCACAGTACTTTATGAATGAAATACTAACAGAACCTACATTATTAGGACTAGCCAATTGTTGGGAGGCAGCTAACTTCTGCTTTTTACTAGGTAGGTCTTTATTGAAGCTTGCCCAAAGTGCATCTGCTTTCTCCTTCTCTTTTTCTTGAATAATCTAGAGACAATGAGAAAACGAAGATTCTTCAATGTATTCTGTTTACATCCGGTCACAATCGATGAATTCAATTACTCGGAAGTTTCTTGGGATCGTGTATAATCGTTCAAATTTTCGTTAATGAACTCCCGGTACTGCTTTTGCTACAGCGTGAATAATATTTCACGCACAACCAACATCAATTACCACCTACACTAAGTGTGCTACAACTTGCCTGTTTTTTCTCACTTGCAAAATCTGGACACTTGTCTTTCTTTTCCTCCTGCATGGTCGCCGGCTCCTCTTCGTCTAACTGAATACCGCCCTTCCTTTTTCTGTGGGAGTAATAATAAAAATTGACGTAATAGGATACGCTATTATACCAATTTATCACTACCTGTGAAGGTGTCAATACTATTGTGATCACAAAATTCGTGAACATACATGTGTTTATAATATATCTTATGCAAAGTACTATGCAACAAGAACAATCATATATGCAACACTTTGTAAATTTTCTTATTTGGAATACCAACTGTTTGCTTTTTGGAATACCAATTGTCTGACTACGACTGTATATCAGGAAATATTCAAAAAACAAGAAATATGAAATATATAAGGACAAACGAATTATTGGGATTATATAAACATCCGATTGCTACGAGATAAGCAATAACACACCTAACTTCAAGAAGTTTGCTGGTTTTTGACCGCTTCTTCTTTGGCAGTTTTTGCCCATTCGGGACCTTTGCGGCTGATTCCAGTGAATCTCCCTCATCATCACCGGATTCTTCTTCTTCGGAAACAATTTCTTCACCTACAATGGAAAATATGACTCAGATTATTAAAGCGAGGGCGAACGACACAACTGGAATGATATAGTTTATGGTTTAAATAATAAGTAACTAGAATAATCGATGTATATGATATATTTTTAATAGCTTGTGACATATATTCTAGTATTTTGAAATTTTTTATTTCTTACTTGTTCCCAATCCTTTTGAAAATAAATGGCAAAAATCTTTTCATTGAAAAACAGAAATATTGGTTTGCCAGACCAGCATATAGAATTTTAAGTAAAATACATTAACAATACTGATCGTGATTGTGACAGTGTGATTATATTCAAGATTAAGAAAATAGTTTCATCGATAAAGTTGACTAATCAAAGTAATTATTGTAGCTGGAGATATCAACTGATATGCATTAACCCACTGATGTAAACGAATTACACTGACACTGACCTTGAACGAAAGTATAGGATTGCAGCGTAATATATTCTTTATCAAAACTATCATTTATAGTATATAATACTATATTAACAACACGGTATGTTGTTAGGTATAAAAGATGAACCACAACAATTTATACGGCTGTAAACGTTGGGTCGTACGATAGTTTGCGTTCTATAAATGGCACAATTTGGGCAAATTAATGTGAGTAGAGTGTGAATGTCAAGAGGTGGGACTAAAGCCCGGCGCACATTGCCGAACATTTTGCTCAAAAACATTATCGTAGCAATGTTCCATGAAATGTTCGGCAGTGTGCGGTGAAAAAAGTCGCCGAACATTTGTTCCGAACAATGTTTCTGAAGATCAGAAATGTTTGATATCTCGAACATTGTTCGTCGAATGTTCGTCAATGTGCGCGGAATGTCGAACAATTCTAGGAACATTTGTAAATGCCTATCACGCCGATTGGCCACACGCCGATCACGTCACTCTTTACAACACAGCTACTAGACGGCACCACGAGGTTGTTCGCTGCAAAATGTTCGGCAATGTGCGCTGAGCAATTGTTCACCCGCACATTGCCAGACAAAAACATTTGTTCGGGAAAATGTTCGGCAATGTGCGCCAGGCTTAAGCCAACATGTTTATTGCGCTGGCTACAGTAATAATAATACTTTATTGCACAACAGGCTACAACGTAGCGGGGGCTGATGGCGATGTCATGCCTTGCTGCAGATTCCTTGCTGGTTCACCCCGTTTCCGTATAATAGATTTCGTATTTATTTAGCATTATATTTTATTGAAACGCTCCAAGTGCCTGTGCACACGAAGTAGAAGGATTGCAGTATGAGTTTCAGTTTTGCTAATTTCCTGTTTCTTTAGATAATCCCCGCAGCTGCATTAGAGTGCCTTGTGAAAGACAAGAGTGAAGAGAGGGACCTAAGATACAATTACAATTGAATTAGAGGCGACGTTTATCCCTGTTTTTTACTGGGCAAGGTTTGCGAACGCGAAAATTTCGTCAGTCTTTCTGTGATTTCGCGTGACACAGCTCGGTTACGAACAGAGACATTATGTTTTATAACAAGTGAACACTGTTCACGTCCCAAATGTCTGCCCTCTGTGTCCCCCACTAAAATTGTGGACTGTTCGCTGGCAGCTATAGATGCGTGCGCCGGTCAAAGCTTTCGGCGCACGGATCCATAGCTGCCAGTGCTGCATACTGTCGTAGGACGTTCCCGCGGTCGCGTGCGCCTTG
>NW_014577314.1:263922-271809 GCF_000485595.1 Priapulus caudatus | reverse complement strand
TGCGTGCTGGCGTTGTGCACGTATTCGACGTATGTGGCGGTGTTTTTGTTCGTGCAGTGTTTTGCAAGCGTACACGTATTGGTGGCGTTGCGTGACTGTTTATGCACAGTAGCACGTTAATGTGCGGTGCGTGCGTGTGAAGTGACAAGCGGATGTGTGGCATGTCGTTTTTGCGGTGCGTTTGCACGTACACGTAGTGGTGGTGGCTTTTTGTTGGCTTTGTTTGCACGTTATACACGTATTGTGCTTTTGTGGCGTGGGTCAAGTGTGTACGTTAGCCATGCGTTTTGGGCATGTTCGTGGTTCGTTGTCGTTGGTTTTGGCTACGTACTATTTCGTTTAGGTGTGCTTGCGTGTGCGTGTGCCAACGTAGCATTTGCTTTGTCAGGTGAGTGGCGTAGTCTGTTTGCTTGTGATGGTACGTAACACATGCGTGCATGGCGTGCATGCGTTGCTGTTTGTGGTGCGGTGCGTGCTAATTTACGTGCACGGTGTTTGTGGCTGATGTCGGGTTTCGTGCCGTTGTTTTCTATGATCGGGGATGTACGGTTGGCAATGCGTTTTTTGTGTTGCGTGGTGTGTTTTCAGTGTACAAGGTCGTGTGTGCGTGTTTGTTGTTTGCACGTACATTTTGTTTGCGTGCGTGCGTTGTGCACTACGTCTTAGTGCTTGTGTCATGCATGCGGGTGTGATTTGCGTGTTGTTAATCTCGTGTGACCTGTGCGTAGGTTATATTCGTACTGTTGTGATTTGCTTGCGTGCGTGGCGTATGTTCTAAGCGGGTACAGTTGTTGCGTGCAATGCGTGCGTTATGTAAGCGTTGCGGTTTTTTTTTGCCTGTGGCGGTGTGCACGTACACATGCGTTTGCATGCGTGCTTGTTTGTGGCCGTCTTGCAGCGTATAGCGTAATGTGCGTGCGTGCGTGCATGTGTACGTACACTGGGCGTGCATGCGTTGCATGTAGAAACGTGGCACGTGTGTGCAGTGAGTGTGCGTGTGTCATACATGGTATCGGTCATGCGTGTCGTGGGTGCAGGTTACTCGTTTTGTACTGTGTTGTGTCAGTGCGTGTTCGTTTTCGTGTTTGCGCTCGAGGAGTGGTATGTAATATGTTTATTGAGATTCACGGTCATACTAGTGATGCATACGAAATATAGCCAAGTACCGTGCTACGCTAGATACTGGTACCTCGTCTAGAGAGCACCGCTGGCCTCGATTATTTTACGCAATTACCAAGCTGAACGTTTGCCTACTGGCATTGTCGTTATAATTATACTGCTTTGTTAGCGATAATGCTGTCCAATATAACACTAACAGTTCTGATTTTTATAATCTAGACTGCCATCGGAATACGCAGAAAACTACTGCGAAACCTGCTAAAGTCAAATGAAGCCTAATAACAATGTTTATAAGCTATTTTCCGATATTACACTTACCTTAAAAGCTGTGCCTAGTATAGTCACCCTCTACTGAAGTGATGCGGCTGCATCGGACGTTTACGGGCAGGCTATTTTTATTCATATTTGATGATCGCTATGTTAGCGAATACGATCCGGTTGTTTTCATTTTTTTTGTGTTGTTTTCTAATTCTGTGTTGATGTTCTGATATGTTCTTTTCTCAACTGAACCGGTTGAGTTTGCGGCATTTTTTTTTCGTCTTGTTAACTATTCTCTTTCTAACTCTAGCGTTTCCTGGCTTGCGCGCACCTTGCTGACAAAGCTTTGCGATCTTAAATCTCGCTATTCTGAAGTTTAGTAGCGACGTTTATCCGGTCTTTGTTTTTTTTCTTCTTTATGCCTATTTCGTCAGTCTTTTCTTCTCTGTGAATTTCGCGTGACATTCAGCTGACGTGTACGAACAAGAGGACGATTATATGTTTTAATTTAACTTTATAGTGAACACTGTTTTCACTGGTTCCCAAATGTCTGTTCGGTTCCTCTGGTGTGTCCCGGATTTCGTTCACTTAAATAGGGTTGTGGGACTGTTCGCTTGGTGGTGCTAGCTATGGATGCGTTGCGCGTCGTGGCCTTTATTTGGCGTTATGCATTCGGCCACGGATCTCATAGCTGCCAGGCTGGGTCTCGCATACGTGTAGGAGTTGCGTTTACCGGGCGGTCGCTGTGCGCCTTGCGCGGAACTGCGGCGGCAAGAATTCTGCGTCTCTTAGTTGTTGGTACTGTTTGTTTTTTGGCTCGTTGTGTTTTTGTTTTGTTGTGTTTTTTTCGGTTTTTCTATGACGGACTTTTTCCGTTTCTTCGCAGACTGGTTGGGGTTGGCTGTCTCTAGGTAGTCGTGCTCGTCGTGCCTCTGGATGTGAAACTGGCGGTCCGGGTTTCGCACGTCGTATGGATGTCATGAGTCATGTAGCTTGTGTTCTTCTTTGGTTGCGTGGTATGTGAGTTGTAGGTATTCATTGGGTCTGGTTTGGCTTCCTTAACCTTATATGCGGGTATATGGCTTGACTCTTTGGTTTTTGTCGATAATTCATACTGTATACTGAAGTTCTTAAGAGGATAGGTGGCGTTATTATGTATGGTTGATTTTATTTTTTGTATAGGATTGTATTATTTGGTATTTCAACTGCTGTGTTGTATTTGGCTAATTTGCGTATAGGAAGTTGCCGTAAATAAAAGATGTCGTGTTATTTCTGTACTTTTTGTACCGTTTGTGGGATGGGTGGCATTCGCTTTATGAGAGTTCAGGCGAATTTGTTTAGGTGGGCTGTCTGCTTCGTTTTTGTTGGTTGAGGTCAGTTATAAGGTGGTGATGGATTCCGGTTGGGTGCTGTGATGATTGCTTGTTGATGTTAGTTGTGGTGTTTTGTGTTGTTATGGGTCCTTGTGTGTCTTGGTATGTAGATCTGTTGTAGTGGGTAGTGGGTGTACTGTGATGTATGTTGGTTTGGCCGTGGCTAAATTTGTGGATTGTATTTATCTTAATCTGGAACGTGTTTAACTTTCAGTTTGCTGTTCAAATTTCGATATTTATTCTTCGTTTGCGAGCTACAGTTGAATATTAGATTTGTTAGTTGTATGCTTCTTATATTATCGATTTATTACTGGAGTTTTACTGTTTCCTGACGTTGGTTTATCACACTGTAATATATACTGCAACATTAACTTGACTTAGCCTTTCTTTTATTGTAACACCTTTGATATGAAGGCTAGAATATGTTATCGGTTTTGGGTTTTTTGTTGGTCTCTGAGGTTTTCTTGTCTTTGGTTACTTTATTTGGAGTTGTTGTTTTGTTTTTATTTGGATCATTTTTGGTTTTTGTTGACAGCTATCTGAATTGTTGCCGGTTTTATTTTAGGTTACTTGATATATATTTTTTATTTTGATTTCTTGTATTACATTTACATGGATTCATAATTACGTGAAAAATTTATCTTTTGCTGATTATTGGGCCTTTTGTTAAATCGCAAATTATTTCGGTTTTGATTTTGTTATTTAGGTAAATAACCATGCAGCTTCGTTGCGGGAATGTACTTAGTTAAATATGTTATTTAGCGGCGTTCTGCCGTTAAATTGTTGTCTTTTCGAATATTAGTATATATTTTTGTTATTTTTTTATGTGGCCTGTTCTGTATATTTGACTGTACCAAGTCAGCTGAATTATCAAATAATCTTTCGTGAACCTTTGATAGGTATCATAATTTTCATGATAGTGATTCTCTCATGGTAGGCGTTAATATTATTTTGGATTAGTGGTATTGCTTACATTATTTGGTAAACGTGATTTATGTTTTTCGGTTGTTTGTTATGGCGGACTGTATGAATACTGGGCAGGCCATTACTGATTATTTTCTTATTTTCTGGCAGTTATATTATCTTTAATCTATTTCCTAAATTTTGCAGATACACTTTTTTTGGGTGGTTTCGGTTTTGGTTTGCGTGTTGTGCCTTGGTATTACGAAGTATCTAAGGGTGGTGTTGCTTCTAATTGTATGGTTAGTGTCTATCTTGTTATATAATAAATGGTTGAGAGTAGCTGAGCGGGTCTTGAGTGAGCCTACTGGTTCTTTTCGTCTTAACCTTTTCCTTTTCACGCCTCCACATATAATGTTTTCTGTATCATTGTATCTTTGCTATTTTGTTGGTGATTAAAGGTAAATTTTTTGAAATTGAAATTGAATTTGAATTGAATTCGGGTTGCCTTGTGAAATATATTCAGAGAGAGCGTACCAAGTATTCAGAAGATACAAAGATATCGGCTAGCAAATTTAATTTAAGAGAATTCTGGGCTCGTATTCTGAGAAGAAGATTAAATATTTACCGGCTGCCTGGTGATCATTTGGTTGTTTTAATTCTTTCATTAATCCTCATCGTCTGAATCGGAAGAAAAATCTTCATCGATGTTCATCTTAGCAGTTAAATATTAATTCTAATCCAGGTAGTGAGACTAATTAGAGTATCAACGCAAAGGCCGAAACACAACAACGCATACGGTTGTTTCAGGGTTGTTGGATGTTTCAGTGATGTTTCATGACAAATCTGGAATTATTGCTTCGTGGCGCCATCCAGTGTTAGGTTTCGTCATTATGCAAAGGAATGAACATTTTTACCCAAAGATCACTTCTCATTATTTTCATTAGGTTTATTTTGGATAATATTGGCCTCATTTATTTAAAAGTAACAATTGAACTAACTTATAATATTGTTAATTCATATAACGACAACCATTTCCCGCGAGTTTATTCGGGTGAACTGCTCAGTAGAAGAGGGCACATTCTAAGTTTTATAAATGTTGTTATTTTGTCCACATTATAATTTATATTATAGTATTATTCTTTTACATTTGCCACATTTACTTCATATTTAATTTATATTTTAGTCTCTATCTAATCTTATATTATTTGCTATATTATATCTGAGTTTTTCTCATCTTTGGCACACGCGAACACCATTAATTAAATCCAATAACAATTCTGGCAAATAAAATATAGAAGGAGCAAAGGTAACATGTGATTCTGATGTGAAATTCATGTCGCATTTTTTGTCACATTATGTAACGTTGCGCATGCAGTTTAGTTTAGAAAAATGTACTACTTTAGTAATAACCAGTTATGCTTGCTTGATTCAATAAAACTTAACCGCTTGTCCTTCCCTGCCACGTTCCTGAGCCGAGCTAGAAAAAGCATATCAGCTAAAACATATCGATCTATTATTGCATCATATCTTTCATGTGTTTCTGATAAAAAAATGCATATTAAAAGCGCAAACAACAAATTCGTTCATATAATTAACTTACACATAGGAAACATATGATTAAAAAACATACGGTACATATAGTTCAAGTATAGGTCATGGTAAAAACCATATAGTGCATGTTCTTGCGCCACTATATACGAATAGTATCAGGAGTAGATAATAGGGAATTCCCTATTATCTACTCCTGATAGTATGAAGCGTTCAATTTAGCTATGAGTTATTGATAAAACGACTGTTAAACCAGAGAACATTTTATTCGTACAATTAGAATATATTTTTCGCATTAAAGTTATAAACAGAACGTTAAAGCGGTGTGATCTATCTGAAGTTTATTATCCAATTATCAAAATTTTATTTATCTAAAATGACATCGCTAAAGATCGTAGTGTAGGAATAGTCAAATTAAATGGAGCGATTTGATTGAGACTGATAAACATGATAGATGCAGAGTTATTGCAGATAAATTTCATTTCTTCAGAGAGGGAGAGAGAGATGGAGAGAGCGAAAGTAAGAGAGAGCAGGAGAGCAAGGGAGCGAGAGAGCGAGGGAGAGAGAGAAAGCGCGCGCCATATAGAGTGCGAGAGAGAGGGGGGGGGGAGTCTATTTCAGTATGCAGGGCTTCGTTGCCGTTTCTCACCGTATGTGCACGATTGCACTCTTCTCGTTTTTTTTATCGTTTGTCAGGTGATTTGGCAATGTGCAGAGGTTGCTGCCTCCTTCGCCGGGGGGGGGGATTTTTTTTCCTCCACGTTATATTCATTGCAGAGTTTTGGGCTTTTCTGATTGACTGCTTTGATTTGCTTTGACTCAACCATAGATATACCATATAGATATACACAACATGTATATCTATGACTCAACAAACCTTCAAAACAAGGGAACAAACGCCATTTGTAAATATTTGTTTTGGTTTATGATCGGTAGATAAGTAAGTTTTCTGATGTATTTTCCATGAAAAACACACATTTTACTCATTTTAATATAAAATATAATATCTTTATAATTACAATTCTTTGTGTAAATGTGTTATTTTCATCTTAATCTTAAGTTATGAGAGGGTCTGGGTTATTGGGCTGCGATTTCCATGGGATATAACGTGTACAGGGGCGTAGCCAGGATTTTCAAAGTTGTAGGCACGACTATCTGAGCGGAGCGCCAGCATCGGTTGGCGCGGAGCGTACAAGGAAATTTTTGGTTTTACCAACCCCCCAGATGGCCGGAAATGGCCTTTCCCGAGTGTTCATTCTGGTTCCCTGGCCTCTTGCTAACTTGAGACACCTCATTCAATATCACTTTTAAACCCAAAAAACACAAACGAGTTAAAATAGTGTTACGAACGAGTTAAAATGTTAAAAAACTGACAAGATCGGATCCTAGTCTTTTTCGAAGCGCTAAACTCGCACCGCCTGTCAGAAACAGTGGGGCCGCGAACCCATCTAACCAAAACGTGCAAGGCGACGCCATGATTATTGTTTACGTTCGTATAATAATTAATATGCTGGCCTGCGTATATATTACTTTATTATATTCTCGTTATACATAGAGCGTTTTTACAGCAATTTATTTAAAAGCAGCAGCAGGAGTTTTTTGCCGTTTGCTCATGAGTGGCACTGTGGTGAGTGCTGGGTGAACTTTGTCGTTACGGTCGGTCGTTGTCGCTGCAGTGTGGCCGCGCCAGTCGCCGCGACTTTGTCGTTTGTCGTTACGGTCGGTCGCTGTCGCTGCAGTGTGTCTTGGCCTTTAGGATAGGATAGGAACAGTGACGTCAGTCGGTACATGCGCAGTTTACTGGTTTGGCAGAAAGCAGGTTAACCCGCAAGAGGTTGAAAGCTTGCTTCGTCGCTCAAGAGGTTGATAGCATAATTTGGTTGAAAGCTTGTTTCGTCGTTACCCGTTTTTATACGATTGCATCGAAAGAAAGGAGCGTAATGAGCCATAATTGGAATATATACCCATACAGTATACTATACTAAGGCTGAAGGGGTCGTTGTCGTATCACTATCAGGTACTACAGTGTCGTACCCGAGGTATTATGTGTAGGTAACTATGGTCTATACTACTACTACTAGTACTAGGGCCCAAGGATAGAGAACATATGGGTCCCAATAAAACCAATGGCAATGTGCCTAAACCTAACCCTAACCCTAACCCTAATTCTAACCCTAACCCTAATCCTAACCCTAACCTATTATATTGATATAATATTATATTTATATTGATGTAAATGACATTGGTTTTATTGGGACCCATGGGCATGGGCCATGTTCTCTATCCTTGAACCACTACTAGTACTAGTGGCAGTAGTGCTACTAGTAGTAGTACTACTATAGTACTTACTACTAGTACTAGCAAGAGTAGATAATAACACAGCTGTGTTATTATCTACTCTTGGTACTAGTCATACAACGATGAAAAACATCAAATCGTTTTAAGCTCATCAGTAAGTAAGTATATTACTGATGAGTATATAACCGGATTTTTAAATTTAAGAAAAACTACTTAATTGTAAATCATGCTAGTACTAGTAGTAGTACCACTCAAGTGGTCGTTGTCATATCATGTACTACAGATATACTACAGATATGTACCCGAGGTACATATATGTATACACAAAGTGTACCAGACTTGTACTACAGAAGTGTACCCTAACCCTAACCCTAACTCTAACCCTTAA
>NW_014577314.1:253499-263897 GCF_000485595.1 Priapulus caudatus | reverse complement strand
CCGTGTGCCCGCCGTTCACGGGTCGACGCGATGTCCGTACGCCGTAAGAATCCGCCTGTATCACAAAAATGTCTAGATATTTTTCGGCCCGATTATTACGCCGGGCTGATCTCCTCTGGCAAATTCGCTTGTCTGCCCGTGTCCGGGTATAAGTTGTCAAGCGATCGACTTGTTAAAACCAATCGAACGTGCTTGTTGATAATCATGGGGATGTTACAAGATGCTGCGTCCAATACTAGAAGTGGCGTACGCCGTACGCTCTCAATGTCGCTACCGTGTGCACGCTTCGTGATCGGGCGTATACAATTCGCTGGCGATTTGAATCGTCGCAATCGGGCGAAAAAATACGCTCGTGTCCCCCTAGCTTTACAGAAAATATTAATTGGAATTTTGCTGTTTTTTAGAGAGCTGTATTTGACTGGGCGTAAGGAAGAAGGAACGGAAGAAGAAACTGAAGCAGGAATGGATGAAGAAGGAACGGAGGAAGGAATGGATGAAGAAGGAAAAAGTCGATTGAACTTGATGTACGTGATAGTTCATTTAGTACAAACGTATAAGTTCTAATCCCAGAATTAATATCGTGGATTCAACCATACAAAGAAACTCAACACACATGAACAAAGTCACGATAGATAGTAAGATTAGACTGGTGTCACGTAACTGGACACATCAGCAGCCATACCGCGAACGTTAATGAGTGGGGCACCGGACCAAGTACCAGTCTATTCAGCGAGAGAGGTCGAGCCGATTACGGGAGTAATGATGGAAGGTTATAGCGTAAACTGATGACTCTGTTTGTTTTCTTCATGTACGTATTTATGTAAAACACAAGCGTATTATACGCATACCGTTTGAAAAATTACAATGCGTATTTTGTATGAAATTCATAGCCGTCATTTCTAGTGACAACATGAGCAGCTATCAGGTTGAGCCAGTCTGACAATAAGGTCAACTGAAATAACCATGTACAATGGACAAGGACAGTTACAGAAGCGAAGAGTTCTGCTATAATGATGTCTCGTTTTAAGGCAAGATAATAGACCATATACACATTGCACTCGTGCCGATGAGCTATTTGAGAATCCCCGAGTTATGCGAGAGGCTTACAAATAAACGGGAGAGTTCTTGGTTTGCTATTCATTGAAAACCGCGCGGAGACGATTGAATGACGTGAAATTACCGAGAACTGGATCTTTAAACTATTTTCTGACGCTCGCTCGCGGGCGCTCCGGGCCATGCTTACGAGACTACTATCTTATCATACAGTGCTGTAAAAAGGTTAACTTGGCGAAATCGACGAGCCATTGGCTGATCCTAAAGAATCCATTACCGTCATTAACGTATAAAATTCCGAGACGGATGGTGACAATTTCCATTGGGGCTATGGTGTATTGATAGAACTAATGGAGAGTAGTGGCATGATATTGGCCAACATTCATCGACTACTTTATAGATGCAGCTTGCAACACGTCCCTCATTTTGCTATCTGCAAAGGTTACAAATGGCAGTTTTAAAATTTCGCAAGAAATTTAAAGTCATGTTTGACATTCGAATGCCTTATGACAATTTAGCTCAAATTTAAGTATAGATGTTCGCAGGGAACGGGGATGCTGACAAAATTATATGAATAATTACGATTGAATGTTTCATCCCCACGTTGAAAAAAGAGTATTGTTCTAGTTGTGTATAGTTGTTTTATGACTGGTAAGGCCTAGCTGGTTATGTCGATTGTACAATTGGATACTTGTCCCTTTCATTACTCTTATCAGTTAATAATATAGTGTGCTTATCTCATTGATATCTAAAAATAATACACATACTGATACTGTACAGGTAAAATGAAAAGATTTAGAAAAAATTGTATATATCATGTAATAGAAATAATAATAAAAGTCAATGTGAACTCTATAAAAACCATATAGGTGTGTTTATACTCTATGAAAAAACATGTTTTAAGTGGCACGATGTATAGCCTAGACTAATAGGATATTGTTTGGATCTGAATAATGTGCTTACCGGTATGGTTTGTTTTCAAGAATAAAAACTGCAACTCTGAGTCTTAAAAATTTGGAATTTGACCTGATTATGGATTTTTTAGGGACAGTTAATTTTTTATTATGGTGAGGATTCGACAGGAATGCTTAATTGTAATTCTGCAAAATACTCCATATGCCAGGAACTCCCAGCTGTCAACAGTTGTAATAACAGACTTAAAAAAATTCCAAAACTATATTAAAAGCACCACAAATACATTAATATATATACGGCTTTCAATAAAGACCTCTACGCATAATAAAAGCCAAAACATTCCTAGAATGTAATGAGATTCCAACATCGAACCCCATTCACTTGCATCGAAATAAATTTAATAGATTACCGAGTCAAAAAGTTATTCTGATTGTGGTAAAAAGGACGAATCTAAATAAAATAGCTTTCGTTGTAAATATTCTTTCAGAATGTATCAGCTTCCTGGAGCTGTATGGCGGGCTTGTCATGGAGCTAGCTGAATGATGCGTCATCAATGCAAATGTGAATTTTCACCTTGAAGAGTTAACATTATTTCGTAACAGGCGCCAGGGTATGGCAAATTTGTCTCGGAACAACTAACAACAGATGTCTATGCTCCCTCTATAGCTGACTTGCTGGTAAGCTGGGGCCCGTTTCACGAAGCGCTCGTTAAGTTAGTGATGGGTTAAAGAGGGGTTTTAGGATATCCTTATATAGAGTGTTTTCACGAAAAGCGCATCCGCTAAGTTTTCCACGTTTCACAAAACGTCTTCGCTGACTCAACGACATGCCTATGTAAGATGAATCTTAGCGAACAGGTCAGGGGCAGTCTTAGGTATCATCCGAAACACCGGCAAGCAGAGGCGAGATTTCCCGGCGTTTTCATTGTTTTTGG
Source organism: Priapulus caudatus (assembly GCF_000485595.1). Classification (NCBI taxonomy): domain Eukaryota; kingdom Metazoa; phylum Priapulida; class Priapulimorpha; order Priapulimorphida; family Priapulidae; genus Priapulus; species Priapulus caudatus. The sequence continues at coordinate 260,995 of NW_014577314.1, read as the reverse complement.
CAAGGCAGTAGGTGTAAAGGCGAAAACCCGCCGAGAAGGGTAACTTCCTGTGGTCTACGAAGAATACTGTGCATGGAAGGCCTGTTGAAGGCATGACGTCCGCAGAGGGTATTTAAGTGTGGGCTAAGAAGCTTCTTATTGTGGAGCAGATTTTGAAAATATGAAACTGCTTACTTGCCATTATATTGCATAGAGAATGCCATGGCAAAGAGTTAAGTATTTCCAGTTGTGATCAGCTTGTATTTATAAATGAGTAAAGCTTGGTGCACGCCTCATTTCCCTGGCAAAAGGTGTTGAAAGCTTGTTTCTGTCCGTCACATACGTCACATGTTTCGACTGTAACAATGTTAGAGGAAAAAAATAGGGTTAGGGGTTGTAGGGTCACAATGCACTTAAAACATCGGAGCTTGAGTCCGTACGGAGCAGTGACGTTCACCGACGACGAAAAACAAGCTTTCAACTATTGGCCATTTCCCTCCTAGCAATAAGAACGATGAATTATTGTTATTTAAAAGGCAGAGTATTGCTCTGCCTGTCTAATAGAGTTATACATGTTGGCCTGGCATGCCAATAAAGTTCAGCAAATGAGTTTATTTTCAGAACTCATGTTAAAACTGATTTTAAGCATCAGTTAGCTTTGAGAAAGCTTCCCGACAGGAGGCTCGAAACGTCAGCGGTACGTTTCATACGCACGCAACGGTTTGAGGTAACAATTAACTTGGTTATTTATCTTATCTACAACCGAATGAACTTATTCAATGAGTTATGTTCAGTCTGCACGAAAAACTTCCACCCTCATTGGCCCAGCGGGCCTGTAGAGAATGTATAATCACTGCGCCAAACTAATGGCAGTTCGTCTCAAGAGACTGTAGGGGGTGCCTGCCGGGCCTTGAAAACCTGACCGCGCTGTGCAAACCGCTTTGCGCCTAAAATACACCCTGTCCCAATATACTGCACTAAAAAGTATACCCTGTCCCAATAACTGCACTAAAAAGTATACCCCGATTATTACCCTGTTGCAATATTGCACATTTCGGTTATGTCCTGTCCTGACAATATAGGCAGATATTGGTCCAATATCGGCCTCGGTAAGTGAGAGTTGGCAGCCCTGTGGATGGGGTAGTCGGGTGGCAGGGCAGTTCTTGTGGGACGAATGTGTGCATATGAGCACGCCCCACTGTGTATATAACAAGAGGTATAGATTGTACTCATGTGTGACGTCGAACTTCCACCGGAACAACTTTTCCTGTCTGGTATGACCCGACCGGGAGTTTGAACCCCCCGACCCTTCCACAAAATATAAACATAATAGTAATACTAAACAACCTAAAACTACCTCGGGTACATATTAGCTCTAGTAACTATTTATAGAGTATATTACCGTACGCGGGCTATAGTTACTAGAGCTAGGGTACATATATGTAGTACCTGATATGACAACGACCCTTCGACTTCGTGCGCTACTACCGCGTACGGTACTAGCGCAGATGGGGTCGTTGTCGTATCAGGTAGGCCTACTACAGATATGTACCCGAGGTAGTTTAGGGCGAGGCTGGTTTTAGTGATTATGTTTATATTTTATATGAGTATGTTATCGTAAAATCGTAACATAAACGTGTGAATTTCAGCCTAGTTGCCTGATCGGACAAATGAAAAGTTCTAGTTGTTTAATATTCTTAACATCCTCTAAGCCAGGGCGCTATCGCACCACATTCTCACTTCAAACGTTTTCAAAAGTCCCTGAAAAAAGCAGCCCGCGACACCCACTGTTACCATTGCAGATTTATTCAGAGCGGCAATGCGTACCTGCCTGGCCGGGGCGGCATTGATTTATGTACTGGGGTGGGGGTACGATTGTTTATAAGTTGGTTAAGGCATATTCATTACTGAATATGTAGGGGGTGGGTATCGCTGGGATGAGAAGACGACAGCAAAACTCTTTCCTGTGATTGAGGAAAAAGCTGCAATCGGTAATGACACACAATGAGCGTGCCAGCATGCAAAATGACTTGTAGCCAAAATCCCCAATTATCTACCAAAAACTTTCCCGAACTTTCTGTAAGTTAGGTTAAAGTAGATTTTAGTATGTTTTCTTTAAAACAACATGGGTTTGAGTGAATTAACCCAAATATCATGCCGTTTCTTGACTGATTTGCTTTGACTGAAGAAAACCTTCAAGACAAGAGAACAAACGCCGTTTGTAAATGTTTGTTTTGGTTTATGACCGCTAAATAAGTATAGGTTTTCTGATGTATTTTCCATGAAAGACATATGTTACTCATTATAATAACATATAATATTACTATAATTGAACTCCTTTGGGTTCAAGGATAGAGAACATGGGTCCCAATAAAACCAATGTCATTTACATCAATATGAATATAATATTATATCAATATAATAGGTTATAGGGTTATGGTTAGGGTTAGGGTTAGGGTTAGGGTTAGGGTTAGGGTTAGGGTTAGGGTTAGGGTTAGGGTTAGGGTTAGAATTAGGGTTAGGGTGAGGGTTAGGCACATTGGTTTTATTGGGACCCATGTTCTCTATCCTTGGGCCATTCTTTGTGCAAATGTGTTATTTTCATCTTAATCTTAAGTTATGAGAGGGTCTAGGCTTATACTTATAGTTATAGCTGCCGAATTTCTGTTTATGTTCGTGCCGTGGTCCGATTAGTTTACGTTTCAGCTGACCTCAGGGTTAAACACTAGGCTACTACTACGACTACTACCATACTAGTAATACTACTATTAGCGTCAACGAGTACGAGTACGTATAGCTCTAGTACGTACTGTCGTAGCCCTAGTACTATAGTACCGTCGTAGCTCTAGTAGTACATGTACTGTCGTAGCCCTTCGCTCCTTCCTCGATCCTGCGACGAAGCACTACGAGTGCGTGTACATACGTACGTATGTAATATTACGAGAGCCCAGACCCTCTCATAACTTAAGATTGAGATGAAAATAACACATTTGCAGAAAGAATTGCAATTATAGTGATATTATATGTTATATTAATGAGGAAAAGATATGTTTTTCATGGAAAATACATCAGAAAACGTACTTATCTAGCGGTCATAAACCCAAACAAACATTTACAAATGGGCGTTTGTTCTCTTGTCAAAGGCAAAGCAAATCGAAGCAGCCAATCAGAAGGCGCTAAATTCTTCGCTATGTTATACCGTTTGGGAAAAAAAATTTCGCGCCCGGGCCTACAGTGCTACATACTGGCTACGCCCCTGGTGTAGGAAAACAAAATTCGCCCCCGCGATCTCCCTGTATGAATAACCCATGTTCAGTGCTGCTCACTCGGGCGCGCGACACAGGCGGCAACTCAATTTACATTGTCGTGTGTGTTGTGTCTCCATGCAGTTTAATATTCGCACGTTCCTATACGTTTATCCAGACTAGCAATAATGTTAATAAGGGCGGATCTATGACAGCCAGGGACAAAGCATTTATCAGTAGAAAATAACGGGAACCATGCATTAATAAATTTCAATTTGCATGTGCAATGAGAATATTGCGCTATAGGTATAACGCGCAGTAATAATGCATACAAATAACGTATCCGTACGGTACATTTATTTTATGTACATGCAGCATATGATGAACTGTTTGTTGGCTTAGAACGTGGCAAATTTTAACATTATTCGCTGGTTCTACAGAGCAAATCGTGTAACTTAGGCGAAATAATGTTTTATCTTCATCAAAAGTTATACTGATGATAGAAAGTATGTAAGTTACAGGGAGGATGGGAGTGTGTAAGTTACAGGGAAAATGGGAGTGTCAGTGTGTAAGTTACAGGGAGGATAGGGAGTTTGTAAGTTATGCAGAGGAAAGGAACTATGTAAGTTACACCAATTATAGGGACTATGTAAGTTACACCAATTATAGGGACTATAGAAGTTACACCGGGGATAGGGAGTGTGTAAGTTACAGGGAGGATAGGGAGTGTGTAAGATACAGGGAGGATAGGGAGTGTGTAAGANGTATGACCAATGAATTTGATAGATACATTGCAGCAAGAACATAAATATTTGATTATAGCAGAGGCTATTATAATAGCCTATGCTACATGTATAATCAATATTTAATGGTTCACTTATTAGTGTATATATGCAACCATGTATGCTTCAATGCCCACTAAATTTATCTATTTTGTGATGTACCTGTATCTGTTCCTTGATCCTGTATCTGTTCACTTTGGAAACATGGGAAAGTTTACAAGGTACGCGTATGTTAATTAAAAATCTCAACACCTTGTGACATGGCATGGATTTAAAGGGGTGAACACACTAGGCGATTTTTCATGCGATCGAGCCGGCCGGCTCAATCGCATGAAAAATCGCGTAGTGTATCCAGTGAGTCGCGGTCGATTTTCGAGTCGCCCGGCCGAGTCGCCCGACTCAAACATGTTTGATAATTATTTGAGCCGGCCGGCTGCAATCGCCTAGTGTGCCCAGGTCTGCAATTGAGCCGGCCGATTGTACAATTCATCAGCCAATCAGCGTGCTGAAAATCCACAGTCGCCTGACTCAGTCGCGTAGTGTGTCCACAGTCGCCCGATTGAGCCGGCCGGCTCGATCGCATGAAAAATCGCGTAGTGTGTTCACAGCTTAAGCCATGATGAGACATTGTTGATATTCATCATTATTTAACAGAAGTTTACAATTATTGTAAACTTTGATTCGTTGTATTGTTCTAGTTGTGTATAGTTGTTTTATGACTGGTAGCCTAGCTGGTTATGTTCGATTGTACAATTGGTATACTTTGTCTTTCATTAGTTTATCAGTTAATAATATAGTGTGCTTATCTCATTTATATCTAAAAATAATACACATACTGATACTGTACAGGTAAAATGAAAAGATTTAGAAATTTATAATTCATGTAATAGAAATAATAATAAAAGTCCAATGTGAACTCTATAAAAACCATATAGTGTGTTTATATCTCTATGATAAAAACATGTTTTAATGCACGATTGTATAGCCTAGACTAATAGATATTGTTTGGATCTGAAAATGTGCTTACCGGTATGTTTGTTTTCAAGAATAAAAACTGCACTCTGATCTTAAAAATTTGGAATTTGACTGATTACTGGATTTTTTAGGGATGTAATTTTTTATTATGGTGGAGGATTCTGACAGGAATGCTTAATTGTAATTCTCAAAAAACTCCTATGCAGGAGACTCCAGCTGTCAACAGTTGTAATAACAGACTTAAAAAAATTCCAAAACTATATTAAAAGCACCACAAATACATTAATATATACGGCTTTCAATAAAGACCTCTACGCATAATAAAAGCCAAAACATGCCTAGAATGTAATGAGATTCCAACATCGATTGAGATTACCGAGTCAAAAAGTTATTCTGATTGTGGTAAAAAGGACGAATCTAAATGAAATAGCTTTCGTTGTAAATATTTTCAGAAATTATCAGCTTTCCTGAGCTGTATGGCGGGCTTGTTATGGAGCTAGCGAATGATGTCATCATGCAAATGGAATTTTCACTTGAAGAGTTAACATTATTTCGTACAGGCCCAGGGTATGGCAAATTTGTCTCGGAACAACTAACAACAGATGTCTATGCTCCCTCTATAGCTGACTTGCTGGTAAGCTGGCTTCCATCCATGTACTGAAAATTACCACATGATTATATATTATAAACATTTATATTTACCTTCAATTATACGTGAGACAGGCCATTGAATTGCATACGAATTAGGTTTATCCTATGCCCAGCAATCATATTGCATAGAAATGCCATGCAAAGAGCAGGCAGTATTTCCAGTTGTGATCAATTACTTTATAGTGAGTAAATCGGGTGCACGCCTCATTTCCTGCAATAAGAACCATAATTATTTAATTAAAAAGCAACCAAAAATTACTCTATCTGGCCAATCGTTGTGAAATTCTTAAACATTCCGGCCCCAATTAGAAATAAATTCGAAAATAAGTTTCTTTATGGCATAATTCCCGGCCCAAACAGACCACACAACCTTTCGACATATCTACAACCCTTAATAGACGAGCTAGTACAAGACATACAGATTACGGACTCAAATGGACACCACCACCTCATTAAATGCAAGCTGCTCTTCACTGCAGCAGATATTATAAAGGGCATGCTCTCGCGCTGCAAACAACAGGAGCAGCGAGCTACAGCAACTGCATTAAGTGCAGTGTTGATGGGCATTACTTTCCTGCAGGTCTCAGAAAAGTTTTACATGCTCATAATAGGAGGTGAGTCATTAGGACAACCATGAAGCTATAGGGACGTGAACCTATCCTTGCAGCTCATGCGGGTAAGGAGAGAAAATGAGCAGCAGAAAAGGCAAACTGGGAAGTTGGAGAATGAGCTTCTGCCTTCTGCATAGTAGACTAGTGGGATTTCTGAAAAAGGGTGCTGTATAAGGTTCAATGAGCATTTTTGAGTAAAAGTTGAACATTAACCAGACTTTTTAACATAACTTGAGTATGCTGAATCCGATAAACCCGGTTCCTAAGCGCAATTTTCAGTTTTTGGCCATCTAATTTGCATAAACAAAATGGCCGCCAGATTATCATTTTTTGACCTTTAGAACCATTTTCTTTAATAAGTCTGTAACCAGGCAATCAAAATGAACAAATGAAATGTCTATACCTATGATTTCAAGGTCAAAGAATAGGATTAAGACATTTCTGAGGTAGTTAGTGGCACACAATATTCATAAATATGCAAATTAGTGGCCGCCATTACAGAAAAATGATTTTTCCCAATTATGGAACAAACATGACACTGAAGTGTCTTTACCCATGTTTTGAGGGTCAGATAAAGGAATAAGGACATCCCCCCTCCCTCCTGAAGCAGGGACCCAGATACGCTACTGAGATTACCTAAATGCTTTTTCCCAAGGAATTCATGGAGTCGGGTTACCCATATGATGCACTGTAATCAACAAAGCCCCAAGCGTTTATAATTCATAATATAATATAATAATCGTTCATAATTAAGAACATGATGACTGACCGCCACATCGTCAATAAGAACCTTGCCGATGACATCGAGGAATGGAGAAACCTTGGTAGAAACAGCGGTAGAATTAGGGGAATTGTCGGAGGAACAGGTATCACGTATTTTGGATATAAATAGGTTTTATTGTGTTTGGCATTGGGTGAGAGAGTGAGTGGGTGTGGTGCAATAGATGCTATAAGAAAGATGTGTAAAACGTTTGAGAAACATGGAAGCGAGAGTGCAGGGCTAATGAGTCCATTTGCTGCATATCTAGATAAGAAAGTACATCTAACCAAGTTCAAGGGTAATAGATTTAATGTAATATTTTACAACGCTGCAGCAGCGTATTATCACATGGACTCTTTCCGGTCATTTCTTGAGGTGTGGGGTAGTGGGAACCTGTTGCTAGAAGCAGTTAAAAAAGATCTAGAGTCCCCTGTATATGTAGCTGGAATAAGAGCACTTGGAATCGTAGATAAAACTAGAAAGGGCAGTTGTC